>NW_019725413.1:238920-299362 GCF_002891405.2 Cryptotermes secundus | reverse complement strand
AACCTGGAGCAATGTGCAGAACTGTACTTTTCGTTGACCAGCAGAAGGAGCGGTAGGGTGGGGTAGGGGGTAGAGGCGTGCATTTGTTTTATTTTAGGGGGATGCGAAATCACAAAGTTCGAAACCCCCTAGGCCGTATGATTATGAATAAAAACAAACAAACTCAGTGGTTTTAGCCCGCAAGTGAACTATACCGACCGAGCGACCGCCGCTTGTCGGCGAACTTAATGCCAACTTTAGCGAATAGAGGATGTTGCATGGTCAGCGCAACGAATCCCCATGACCGCTAATTTCGGTTTTCTAGACCAGAGTCGCTATTTCTTTGAAATAGCTCCTCAATTATTCTCACGAGGCTGAGTGGACCTCGTTCCAGCCCCACTACTTTTCAGAAAAACTGGTAGCGCCGGCAATCGAAGCCGGACCTCTGGATCTGTAGCCAGGAACTCTGACCACTAGACCAGAGAGGTGGTCATGATTATGAATAGGATTTGAAATATTATCAACAGGTTTATTTTATCAAATTATAAGTTCATTTCCTGTACAAGAATTTTCGAAAAGTATGTATAACTCTCCATAAGCAGGCCGCGCCATAGCTCAAGCGGTAAGTCGCTGGCTTCCCACCGCGGCGGCCCAGGATCGATCCCGGGTCTGGTCAAGTGGGATTTGTGGTGGACAAAGTGGCGCTGGGGCCGGCTTTCTCCGAGTACTTCGGTTTTTCCTGCCAATCTTCATTCCACCAAATTCTACATCATCATAATCACCCGGGGCAGGCTACAATAGGACAATCAGTGGCCGCCGTGTGGACCCAGTTGGACTCCATCACCCACTAAGCGAATTAAAAAAAAATAACTCTCCGTAACAGATTCGTACGCCGGTCACGGTAGCCGAGAGGTCTAAGGCATGTACTGTCTTCGCTCGCTCGGAAACCGGGATCGTGGGCTCGAATCCCATTCAGGGCATGGATGTTTAGTTTGTGTGCGTGCGTTTTTGTGTGTTTGTGTACAGGTAGAGGACTTGCGACGAACTGATCACGCGCCCAAGGAGTCCTACCGAATGTGTAAGATCTAGAAAAACCGAAAATGAACGGAGAAGTTCATAGAGGTAGGCCTAGGCCCACTGGGGCTGTTGTGCCAAGGGGGGGGGGAGAGATTCGTACTTCTGTTGATAGATTATTGCCTGCTGTAATGAGTCATGATTACGTCTTTTGGTATTTGAAGCAGAAGAGTTTTAAAAGATATGACATTTTTTAGACCTTGAATTTATCAGTTTTATAAAGGAAATTAATGTAATATACATTTTTATGAATACAGTAAAATCAAAAATTTGTGACGACGGTACATCAGTACAAATATTGTGTTTCTGGACATTATCCATCGTCCTGTCTTTATCTAAAAACACTGTCATGTTTATTTTTCAAAACACAACAGTTCGGAGACTGGATCCTATCTATTCTATCTCCGGCGATATGGACTAGCTCTATCGATTGGTCCCAACTGAGTATGTTTTATCTGACGACGGAGACAGAATCCAGTATCCGAAACGTTGTGTTTTGAAAAATAAACAGGACCGTATTTTTAGATAAAGACAGGAGGGTGGATAATGTCCAAAAACATAATATTTGTATATATGAATACACATTTAAGAGACAAAGTTGTCCCTGTGCTTAATTAATTAAGCACCATGCCCTGAAGTTATGTGGGTGAGTGGAGTTTTACCTCCATCATTATTGACCTTAGCACTACATATAGGTCAATGATCAGCTTCACACCCCGGCCGCTTTACCCGCGTGGAAAGAGCTGTCGGTACCCACTGCATAGGTGGCTGGGTGGGCCCCAGAGTTGGTCTGGACGCTGAGGAGGTAAGAAAATTCTTTTTCCCCTGCCAGGAATCGAGCGCCAGCCGTCCAGCACGTAGCCTGCCAATATACCGACTGAGCTATCCCATATAGCAGAATTTTACTTTAAAAAGTTTTTTACTACCCAGAAATGTAATTAATTATTACAGGCAACAACACTGGAAAGGTTTCGATAAGATACGGTTATCTTATTTTTATAACATTTTATCTGTTGTATTGTACGGCTGTGAAACTTGGCTGGGAACATAAATTGTGCTTCAGAATGGGGTGCTGAAGAGAATATTTGTACATAAGATGGAAGAAGTAACAAGAGACTAGATAAAACTGCATAAAGAGGAACTCCATAACTTGTATTTTTGCCTTATATGAGTAGGACTAACAAACAAAAAAGAGAATGAGATGGTGGAGACATGTAGCACAAATGGGAGACGTGAGAAAAGCTTACATTTTCGTCGAACACTTAGGAGAACTCTAGGCGTAAAGAGAAGGATAATATTAAAACGGATTTTAAAGAATTGAGGTGTGAGGTTGTAGACTGAATTCAACTGGTTCAGGATAGGGAGCAGTGACAGGTTCTTGTGAACTTGCTATATAAGCATCGGATTCCACAAAAAGGGGTGAGCGCATATCAACTCCTGAAGAAGGCCTATGCCCTATTAAATAAATTAAATTAGATAATTTATATGTAAAATATTAAATAAATATGTATTTAACATCTTCTTTATATGGATAACTAAAAACAATTGTAATTAGAAGTATGAAATATCATACGGTGATAATCAGGGTCCGGATTTTGATGACATGTCATCTTTTTTTCCTTGTATCCTATTCGATGCCCATAAATATATAAATCCCGGAGATGAGCTGATGGTTACAGAAATGTAACTTTTATAGGTCATTTTTTCGGTTTGGGGGTAATTTTTCGGTAAATGTTTGGACTTCTAAGGATCTTTTTGTCATTTTAGATAATTTTTCTTCATATGTTTTCAGAAATGTTAAATAATATGCAAGTAAAGTGTTCTTTCTCTTTCTCCTACCTCTACACAGGCAGCCTGCATCTGCACCCCGAATACCTGCTACCACAGTATGCAATAATAAGTTTTTATTCTGTCCTGTCCTTTCCGTTCATTTTGCTGAAAGTGCTGACATTACATACCATAAAACATTTTAAGCTGGCAGCAGGGTACGACAGCGGTCAATCACACTGCGGCCCTTTCCAAGTTCTGTGCAAAGGAATTTGCTTAGTTACAAGTATTTCTAGTCGAATCCCTCGCTTTTTATGACATATTGTTGTTCACTAAAGCTCCATCTGTCTTCAGTTTCTCGCTCTTGACCGTACAGAAAAAGATACAGTTGCCGAAAGGTTCTCAGTGTGAGAAGTTCAATTTTGTGTTGCACTAGAGTGATTCATTTTATCGCGATGCCTAAAGCAAAGCCACCTAAATCTTGTCATTTAAAGCAGAGTGTAGCTGAATTTTGAGATGATATATTTTCAACTGACGGTAATATTTTATACTGTAAGATGTGTGAGACAAAATTAGCGGCAGAAAAGAGATTCACGGTACAACATATCGGCCGCAACAAGCATATACGCGCAGTGCAAAGAAGTCTGTGCAAATGTTACTGCAACAGTGTTCATCTAAAGGCGGAAATAAGTAATCGGATTTTTTCACAGGTGTGTGATGCTCTGGTGTCCGCAAATATTCAGTTTTGGGCTCTGAAAAATGAAAAAATGAAAAAAATATCTGCAAGTGAATTGTGGTCGTTCTATCCCGGATGAGTCCACCCTCAGGAAGAACTACCTTTCCCAGTGCTACATCAATATCCTGGAAATGATTAGTAATAAAGTGCATGGGAAGAAGATTTTCGTTTCTATTGATGAGACCTGCGATACGGAGGCTCGCTACGTGGCAAACATCATCATTGGAACCTTGGAAATTGGCGGACCGGGTGAAGTATTTCTGCTTACGAGTGAGGTGCTAGAATCCGTTAATCATTCCACAATTAGTAAACTCTTCGACAGATCGATGTTTCTACTGTGACCAGAGGGTGGGTATACGACACGACATCGTCTTGCTTTTTGTGACCGATGCGGCCCCATATATTTTAAAAGCTGGCAAAGTCAATAAAGTCATTTTTATGTGAAANGGAGGAAGTGAGATCAAGATTTCCTCAAGTGGATGGTCTCGTGTCGTGGACGAAGAAGATTTTCGTCAAGGCTCCAGCTCGTAAAATACAATTTAAATGTATGGCTCCTGGTGTTCCACTGCCCCCGGAACCCGTCATTACAAGGTGGGGAGCGTGGATTGATGCTGCAATTTACCATTGCGATCATTTTCAGGTAGGGAAAAACATTGTAGATTCAATGAAGACGGAAGATGCGAGGGCAACTGAAGCTGCTCAGGAACAGTTCTCGTGTAGCGAAATGGAAGGACAGCTGCCCTTCATAATGGCAAATTTCAGTTCCTTGACGGAAGGAATCAAATGCTTAGAAGAGAAAGGAGCAACGCTAGAGGATTCGCTCGCTCTCGTGAATAAAATAGCCAGTGATTTGGAGAAAGTGTCAGGGGACATTGGTAAAATGGTGTCAAGAAAAATGAAAAATGTTCTGGATAAAAACTCAGGTTATGAAACATGTAGCATCTCTCGAATTCTGACAGGAGAGTCCTTAAGCACTTTCAGTATTGAAGAACTTACTGCTAGTGATTTGGTACACTTCAAGTACGCTCCCATTGTGTCTGCAGATGTGGAAAGGAGTTTCTCCAAGTACAAGAATATGCTGTCGGACAATTGGGGCTCATTCACCTTCCAGAATTTCCCCACGTTTACTGTCATTTATTGCAACGCTGAATGAGGTGACGCTTAAATGTTGGAATACATACCGTATATGTACATTTGATAAGCGTTCCAACGCGGTAGAGACATTCGTATTAAACATTTAGCATCAAATTCAACATAAAGACGAGGACGAACTTAAAAGAGTAATGTTGAGTTCACAGTGTTAATAAAGATTAAAAATACATTTTAAAACAACTAGTCGATTTTCCATGACACGATACATTTTTAGGTCGTTTTTTAACTCTTAGATAATTTAGATAATTATCTGGATTTTTCGGTCATTTTTCTGGATTTTCGGCCATTTTATAAGTCATTTTTTTCTGGATTCTTTCGCTCATTTTAAAAATATTTTAGGTCATCAAAATCCGGACCCTGAGTATCAGTATTTCAGTAGCGGTTCTTTAAATTACTCCTTTAATTCCATAAATAAAGCCATTGGTTGTCACTTACCACGCTAACCAATCGGAGTGTTGCATGAGATGATTCGTCTTGTTCGAAGGCCGCGAAGGCTAAGAGAATGGCTGCAATGACAAATCCAAGAACTGTCACAGTTATACAAGCAGGTCTGTTGCGAGGCTGACAGCATTTTTGTAATATAATTGGATGATGGGTTCTTGAGCGTTCAGGCATACCCGTGTTAGTAAAATGCTGTCACCTAACAACTAGAATTCACAACTAAATTAAGAACAAATGAACTCAGTCGAAAGAACACACATTCCTTTCTTTAATTTGCACTGAGAAACAATGTCGTTAACGGTGATGCGTCCATGTTATGGTAGATTTAAGAGTTTATTTAGTTGTTAATGATTAATAAACACTATGAAGTGTAACACTTTTGCTGTGGACCTGTGCTGGAAATAGTTATGTGTCTTCTGGTACACAGACCGTTATTACGTGCACACTGAACACAACTGTACAGAGAGATTGCGCGTAAGCAAATAGCTAAACACACGGGACAGCTTCGCACGGGCGACTGACTGTTCTAACAGTCATACGGACGGCCTTGGGCCGACTTCGCGTCGCAGTACAGCGTACTCAAGAAATCGTGACAATGATTAAGAGGTCATTGAACTGGACAAAACACACACACACACACGCACATATATATGTGTATATACGTCAGTTCCAAGTTTACGGTTTGATTAGTGCGTTGAATCAGGGGTGTGTTAATGCGCAGAGGCTCTTAACAGCCAGGTGGGAAATTCGTGCTTCTCTAATGACTTCTGATAATTCAATCTGTACTACAAATGCAAGAACACTAATACATCCTATACAGAGGCTAATATCGAGCACTGACAATCATTTTATTGCGTTCTTTTCTGTTCTTCCAGCTTTACCTTCTTTCGACTTCGTTCTCCTCTATCTCTCTCTCTCTCTCTCTTTTTTTTTACCTTTTCGCTTAGTGGGGGGTGGAGTCCAGCTGGGTCCACTCGGCACGGCGCCCACTGATTGGCCCATTGTACCTGCCCCGGGTGATTATGATGATGGAGAATTTGGTGGAATGAAGATTGGCACAGGAAACCGAAGTATTCGGAGAAAACCAGCCTAAGCGCCACTTTGTCCACCACAAATCCCACTTGACCAGACCCGGGATCGAATCCGGCGACTAACGGCTTGAGCTATGGCGCGACCTTCTTTGTTACCTTACTCTCCTTATTTTGAGAAAATAAATGTAGGCTTTTGCGATCTTCTTGTATGTGCGTCTGTGTATCTCCCCCATATTAATTTTTGAATGCCTCAACCAGTCTTTACGAAACTTGATATCATGGCACCTGAAATTATCTCAACGGCGTTTTCATAAATCCCTCCCATCAGTCTGTGCGTCTATATGTGAATCCCTCCTATCGCTGATACGAAACGGCTCGTTAAAACGTTACCGCGGCAGCGTACACAAGCAACAGTAGAGGAATTGTTGGGCGCGTCGCTTTATATAATATCCGTGTTGTGTCGAAGGAAAGTAGGAGATTGGTTATTCCCACAATTTCTTGTTTCTTCTGTTATCCCAGTTTTGTCTTCTTAGTATCAACTTTATTTTCTTCTTCCTTTTTTATATTTTCCGGTTGTGTTTATTTATCCCAAATACTCTGGAGCGATGAGCAAAAATAGTCTTAAACGACTTAAACAGATGTATGCAAGCAAACATTCTGGCAGCCTCTCCCGTAGAAAAATGGCTGTTCCTCTAGAAGAGTGGCTTCTCGCCTGGAAAATTGGCTGCTCCTTTAGAAAAATGGCTTCTCATCTGGAGAACTGGTTATCCCACCCCTTAGGAAACTGACTGTACCTCTTGACAAACCTTGTCTGCGTCCATGCCCCAGAAACTTGCAGACCGTTGTCGGCAGTCTTCACTGCTCTGTTACCGGAGAGGCTGTGAACTGCGTACGGAACACTTGTAAACAAGACACTGTCCGATCGATTGGTTGCTTGTGTCAGTTACATGACTTACGGAGAATGAAAAAGCAAGATAAATAAATCAGCTGCCCTATATTCGGATTCTCACTGATTCGAATCTCAACCGCTATTGGCAGTGACATAGCTCAGGCAGTTAGTCTCCGGCTTCCCACCACGGCGACTCGGTTTCGAGCCCGGGTCAGTTCATGTGGTATTCGTTGCGGCCAAAATAGCACTACGGTGAATTTTTCTCCGAATTCTTTGTTTTATTATCAGTTATCATTACATAAACTGCTCCACATTCATTAATCATCAAATCACCGACGCTATATTGACCTGTGTTTCCCTCCAAAAGTGCTCTAGCCGCTCCTTGCTGGCTTAGTTGTTACGTCGGTTCGATGGCTCGGACGGTACTGCAGCTTTCGTTCATATCCCGTGCTACTCTTCAGCAACACGGAAACGGATTTTTTTTTCTCAAGTTCGTTAAAGGGTAATTGGGTGGAGCTTCTCAAATGGGCAGGTTTAGTGACCAGGGTTGAGCTCTATCTCAGGACGAGGCGCGATAAATATAGAGGAGTTTCAGAAGCCTATGTATCATAACACTTTTTATAGACATGTTATTTAACTTTTGCCCGCATCCCGTCTACAATTACGTATGACATAGTTACAAAGTCGTAAATGTGTTGTAACACTTGGAAATATTGGGTCACCCTTTTGTGTCGTGACCATAGTCCTGGTACCCGGACCAACTTTCACCATCTCCAGAAGGGCACATAAAGTTCTAGTATTTAGAAATGACAGTCCAAGAAAAGCTACGCAGTGGATGGGCAGGTCTCTCTTGAGGACCGTTACACCCAGGTCTATTTTTCTGTTCTTTAGGCTTAGCACACAGAGGCTGGACTCCAGCGGCCAGGTAACTACATGCGTCCGGCTGTTCATGTCCAATACTTCTAATTATTTGCCAGAAAGAACGTACAAAGAACACTGCAATGTTATGAGCCGGTAGAAGTGTAATCATATACTTTCTCTTAGGTGGGCCGCACACCGGCATGCGTCAAGACATGTAATAGCGAAGACACGATATCTGTGACACAGCACAAAGAAAGGAGCACAGTTGAAACGAATGAGATTATGAAAACCGCCGCACACCGGTCTGAGTCATGATGCTGCCGTCAGCTTCAAGCTGCAGACACGTGCAGTAAGACTCGATATGTCCCTTTTCTGTGCGTCAAGACTCAGACATTAGTACTCAAGGAACAGTGCCAGTGTAAGTTATCGACGTGAGTCACTGGACGACGTCATGTCATCAACTAGAGAAAATGTGATAAGACGCAGACACGTGTTACTTCGGTGTGCGGTCTCGAGTCTGAATCACGAATGAAGCAAGACTGCGTCTTTTGTCTCATGTCTTGATGTTTGTTTTGACGCAATTGGTGTGTGACCGCCCTTAGATTTCTGTTGCCTGACTGTGAACCCAGCAGTTTGAAATTAACAGTTATGGAAACGCATTGTTCTTTGGCCAAATAGAATAAAATTACTGAACTTAAATTTTGAAATAATCACGTTGTAATTGAATATCTAATCCATGGGCTACTCTATGAATTCGATATTTGACTGTACGAATATACGAAATCAACTGTTTCATAACCCGAATGATTCTTATTTCTCAACATATTCCGCCATTAAAGCCTGATACATCAACCTTAAATTAATTTATGTTAAAAGTCGCATGTCAGTGTCGCCAAAATACTGGCCTTACATTTACAGGTGAGGTTGACTCCTATAATATTCTGTACCTATACTGAAACCTAATGTTGTGGACAATATGAAGTTATGTTCCATTTACACGATTTAATCTTGTCATGTGTTATGACAATGTTTTTGTCCATGAAATTCTTTTTACTTAAAAACCACAATCATATCTCCAAAACAAAAGCCACGTAGTACATACACTTATGTAGAACCTTTATTGTCTGCATCCTGTTGGGTGTTACAATGCTTTTTTTTTTTTTCGGGGGGAGCGTCAACATGGTCAACATACAGAACCGCAAAACAGGAACATTCAATAGTAGAAAAACGTCCGTACAACAGAAGCATACAAACACACACTCAAAGGAGAATATAACTTCAGTCGCGATGTTACGTAGGAAAATAAGGAAGAAATACATATAGAACTAGCAACAATAATCCGCGAGTAATCATCCATAACATGTAAGTAACCACCCACACCACGCAATGTATTATATTACTCATAATTCTGATTATAAAAGTACACGTTAATTTAATTTCAGAAAAATCAAACATTAATAGCGAATCCCAGAAGACATCACCCTCTAATACATGCCTAGCATCACGGAAACCCACAGCACACGGACGAGACACAAATGCTGATTTAAATAATTTTAGCCCTAAGGTTAACTGTAATAACAAAATACCAACATGTGTTATGACGAGGTATAGAAATCTACTATTTTAAAATAATACTAATTTGTTTCCATATTAGGATAATTCAGTAACTAGTAACTTATTTAAGAAAATGCCTGATGATGATCCAGACATCAACCGAAACATGCAGCATAAGATAAACTAAAACCAATGTTAGTACTGTGATATTGGACTAATTTTATTGGAAAAAGAAAAATTGTCGTGTTGACGGCCAAAAAAACGCTGAGTTATGCAGAATTCAGTTAACACTAGAAAGTACACAAAAAAAAATGTAACACATTAAAACTGATAAGAATTTATTGTTTCATACCTGGTATTAATGACAGTAAGGCAGGGATGTATTTACAGGTGTGAGAACCCTGAGGCAGTCAGAATGTGGAGAACCTTATCAGTAAAGCAAAGGTAAAGTTCTCTCTGTGTTTAATTAACTAAGCGATATTCCATGAAGACATATGGGATTGTGGATATATAGATCCACGTCTTCTTGACCTCGGCACTAGTTGGAAGTGAGTGGCCCTCATCAGTGACAACAATTTTTTATTACAATATTTTTTTATTTTATTATAACTAAAAATGTAAACAAACTTGTGGGATTGTCGATGTTCTAAAAGACAACCACGTAAAACTGTAACAATTGTGAATGTACAGAATATCTGCGAAGCTATGTGGAATGTCGATGTTCAAAAGTTGGCTTGCCCTGAAAAGGGCAGTTTGTTCCACTGTGAGTGCGCTGGCAGAATTTGCTCCTACGTCCATTTCCCCGCAATGTGATATTGACTAGGAGTGAGTGCTGTCTGTTAGACTGGCGATACCACGTGTTAGTATGTGGGATGTTCCCACAAACTCTTTGTGATATTAGAGAAGAAAATGTCTCAATAAAATATGTAGATTTAACTTGTCCCATTTTGGTCCGTCACACTATTAATTACAGAGTAGATAATGAAAAGTTCAGTCCAGTGTGACATACGAGTTTNGAGGACTGAAGTGTTGTAAACTCGTATGTCACACTGGACTGAACTTTTCATTATCTACTCTGTAAAATATGTAGATTTTATTTATTTTCTGGAGGCCCAAGATGGCCTGCCATCTCAGATGCTCCCCCTTAAATCTGATGGTGTAGTAATGTGTTTTTTTAACTCAGATTCTTACACTATTTTGAATAATGATATGCACTGTTCGTGTGGTGAATACAGTCCATTGTTCTGGCACATTTTACTAGGATATGTAATTTACAAGACAATTCAGGATGAGAACTGGTTGCCATTGATCTAGTTACAGTATGCTATAAATGTCATAATCTTGTATTACTGGAACAACACAAACATTGTATTGATTACCCTTATGTATCACAGTACTTGATTCAGCATTTCATAACCTATATTCTTCCCAGCAGAATATATTTACCATTGAGCTAACCTGCTTGGTACCACATGGCTGAATACCCAATATAAGCATTCACAGTTGTAGTATGATGACCTATTTATGTGAATCACCAGTAGCGGCGCAAATTGGGAGTGTGACACCATCTATGGGGCTCTTTCCCATGGCCTCGGAATAGGAAACATTTTCAATAAAGTAAACACACTATTAAAAAAGAACGCCCCAGATAAGTATATATTTGTCGGCATACATCAAGATCAATATCTTTATATCTTTATATGCACACATAATAGTACAATACAGGCACAATGAGCAGAAACATTGCTAAGTTAACAACAGATCCAACTACAAAAATATCTTCCACTTACTCTATACTACCCCTGAGCTTACTTAGAAATATCTTAAGCCAGTCAATAATAGCTTCACATGTATGCTGGTTCAGAATAGCCATTTCCAGCTCTGAACTGAACCCGAACATATTTGTATAAACTGAAATCAGTATGAACACATAAACATCACCATGCTTAAACAATTCAACTCTTTTAACAAATTCCCAAATAATCTTCCCTTCCCTAATCAAACACTCAAATACTTATTAAAATTTCTTTACAAGTACCAAACACATCATTTGATAAACTTAGCAATGCTTCTGTAGAAGTATAAACGTCACATTGAAACACATTATACACAAATTTCATCCTGAATATAATAAATATATTTCTTCTATGTTATATAACATCGTGACCCTTAGTTGTGAATGCCATTTTTATTAATTATTAATACTTTTCAAATACATTACATATACTCTTCTAGATATTGTAACACCAGTATATCCATATCCAAGGGCTTCACAACATGAACTGACTGAATACAACCCTTTTATGAAAGATAGTGGCTTCCAACAAACGTCAATGTTTAAAATCAAATGCTAATTCCCACTTTCATATAATTCCATAGCAACAGAATATAATGAACAGTTGAAGAACACAGATTGAGAGTGCTGATGAGAATGTTTGAACCTAAGACGGATGAGGTGAAAGGAAGGTAGAGAAAACCTCATGCTTTACCAATATTATTAGATTCATTAAATCAAAGAATGGTTCAACTAATTTTTCTCTTTGTATTTATTTTTTGAGAATAATTTTATTCCCATGATTCTGATTTCAGCATACAGGGAACAGAATGAAATGGATGCAGAATTTTGATTGGGAATCTTCTCAAAAGAGGCAACTTCAAAAATTGGGAAGGAAATTGGAAGATAAAATTAAATGTATATTAGTGAATAATGTTGTGAGAATGGGAGGTGGACGGAACTGGCTCATGTTCATATCTAATGAAGGACTTCGGTACTCATATAAACCATGCTGAACATTCAGGGTCTGTTACCACAGGGTTTATATAATAGGTTAAAGGTGTTAAAAAGATGCAATATTGCTTTTCCTCAGTTCTACTATTTTGGCTCATTAAACAAACAAAAACAAGCATTACCTCCCATATACCCAGCGTATAATTCTTATACAAATAATGATGATGACAATAACAAACAAAAACAGTAATAATAATGACAGTATTAGTTGTAGTAGTACTAGTAGTAAGAATAGTGGTAGTGGTGGTGGTGGTGGTGGTAGTGGTAGTGGTAGTGGTAGTAGTAGTAGTAGTTATTGGTATTATTACTGTTATTACATTACTTGTATTTCTGAATACAGTATTATTGATTTGGTTAGGAAATCATGTTATTTCAGTTCATAAATCTTAATGAAAAATGAAACTTACTACATGCTCAGACATAAAACTAGCATGTTGTCTCTTGTCAAATTTTGAAACTTCATTTCATTATTCAGTCAACACAATTCTGCTATAAACGAACCATGCGTTTGCATTTACTATATGTTTCGGCCTACTGCGGCCATCATCAGGTACATAGAGCTTTTACAATCACCGTTCTATTTGCTATACCTCCCTACATTGGCTAGCGATTACACATTGGGAGTGCACTGTACAGGTATGCTGTTTATATAATGCCCTTATGTTATAAAATGTATTAAATATTCAAATTTAAATTTTTTAATATACTATCAAGATTTAGGGGTGTGACTATAGACAGGGTATGGATTGATGAATAGATTTATTGACCACTTATAAACATCATGCAGAACTACGGGCACTTAAAATGCTATCACTGATTTCCGCACTTCACAAATCAACACAGCACATGTTAAGCCTTTTCCAGCCTGATGTGTCTTCACCAGCCATTCCCTGGTAAGGGTTTCTGTCAGTGGAGATTCTTCAGCTTCACGCGCTCAGAACATCTTGTCACAGCTATAGTGCCATCTCTTCTCAGCCTCCCTGGGAGAGCTCAACTAAACTGGTTGTCCCAATTCTCATATTTATAACTGCTCGGCTCGGACCGCGTAGACAACGCCCTGTTCCCCCGTTACATATGTAATCTTTGCAGCAGGAACGTGTTTATCAGGCCGTTTCCAAGAAAAGGATATAACCAACCATCTCACGACCGTTACGTGGCAACAGCTATACATGCTACATTGCTCCCACCTTAAGGCTATTTGTCCCGAATGGCCTACAGGCGTACAATCATTTCCTTTTCTAGGGCTGTGCTTGTGACGTCTGTGCTCGGTCTCGCCTTTCTTCTTTGTGGCTCAGATCTCATGGTGATTACTCTCCAACTGCTTCCGCTGATCCTCCTTCAGGCCATTCGTCCTGAGCGGTTCCCTCATAGGTTTCCAGTCAGTCCAGGTTTATCGCCATCATCCTCCTTTACCGATCGGTGGGGAAGAAACTACCTAAAGTAGCCGCTGCTCCTAAATCTCAGGCCTTTAAGCTGCTAGTAGTCTCTGCTTTCGTTTAGAAGGGGGCCAACTCCTCCATAATGTCCTAACACTCATTTTTCGAATCCTGACGGAAGATCTGGTTACTGTTTTTGCGATTTCCAACCCTAGGGTCTCCCTGAATTTCTCGTTACCATTTCCCTTGCTTCCCAGTCATAGCTGCTGTCTTAGGTCTCAGTACCTTAAGTCGCTGACAACTTCAGATTTCGCCCAATGCCTCTTCCCTAACATCTGTCCTTTCTGAGTTCCTCGTTCAAAATATTCTGGCCTTGTACCTGACGACCGCGTTCCTTACACCGTGCAGGAATTGCACAACAGAGCATCCCTCTTCAGGCGGTGGCAAACTCCTTCCGTACCCACCATTACCCTGGGTCCATTTCTTCGGCTGACCGCAGAGCATTACGATTAGATGCCGTTCCCTATACCGCTCCTTCAGTGCTCCAAAAGTTTCCACTGCGGCCTCTTCCTTAGGGATGTCCTTATGCTCCGCCTTGGACTCGCCTGCAAATCCGTGGCCTCCGTCTTTCTTAGACAGGCCTCCACTGTTTCTGTCTTGGAGTTCATCCTGGTCATCATCTTTCCTTGGCTGATTTCCATGTTGGCTAGCATTTTTTTCATTCAGGTGTTCTTGAGAGGCTTTTAATTCCTTTAGGATGGCACCATTTTCGCTTGATTGGTTCTTATTTCAGCCTTTGTTTCGGCCAGCAGGGGTGCCATCATTTATTCCAGCTCCATAATACGGCCATATAATGATCAAGATCCAACGCAGTTTCCAATCCGACCACTTCTGATACCAGATGTCACAATTTATGGGCGTTACTATAGGCAAGATATGGATTGGTGAATAGATTTATTGACCACTTATATACACCACTCGGAACTACAAGCACTTATAACGCTATCGCTGATTTCCACACTTCACAAATCAACACTGCACATGTTAAGCCTCTTCCAGCCTGTTGTCTTCACCAGCCGTTACCTGGCAACGGCTTATATCGGTGGATATTCTTCAGTTTCACGCGCTCAAGTCTTGTTACAGCCATCAGTGCAGAACTCCTGTCAACTGTCAAATTAATTATTGCGCCATCTTGCCTCCCTTGCAGAACTATACTGAACTGGTTGCCCAGTTCTCTTTATAACTGCTCGGGCTGGAAGGCGTAGACAACACCCCACTTCCCCCATTGCATGCGGAGCCGTTGCCCCAGAACAGGCCTGACATAACTGCCCAATTCACGATCGTTGCGTAGCAACGGTTATACAGGCTACAATATTCTAATTAAAATTAAAATTGAGCTATGTGTTAAAAAGTATATATATATACACACACATACTCTTTCGCTTTATGCTGTTCTGCCCCTTTTTGTTGCCAATTTTAATATGACATTCATCAATATATGTCCCTGTTTTTTGTGGATTCTTCCTGATCTGAAATATGAATGTTACTAGTGCGAGTACTATACTCGAAAGTTCGTGCATTTGAGTTGGGATATATTTCGGTTTTCCTCAGATTATGTCGATGTTGTGGTTATATGTTGGCCTAGGGGTGTGTGATGTGTTGTTTTTGCTCCTTTCTTCTAGTGGCTTGCCTTGGAATAAAAATATTAGTCTGCATAGGTGCAAATTGTAGGTTGTGTATTGGAATTTGTGTTTTTTTTTTTTTTTTACTGTTTTCTGACCTTAAATGGTGAGTGTGTTGTCTGCACGAATGGCTGTGTGGGACATATGCTATTGGTGTTGTGCCTGCATGTATTTTATGCTGTGATGTGTATAGTGATGCTGTCTGCCAGCATGCTGTGAATTGTGCATGTTAATGTTTTGTCTAGTGATTATATATTGAGTAAAATTTGTAGACCAAACAGTATTTCGTTCATTTTGTTTGTGCGTGCAATAAATATGTAATTTTTCAAGGCTGTTCATATGTCTGCTGTTCTGGGTTATGTGTATTATGGCCATTGTGTTCTGTATGTTTCCTTAGTAGTATCTTGTGTTTAGTATGTATTGTGCCTAGGCGGATGCATCCTTGTTTTATTTTATTGCACTTATGTATATGTTCTTTGTATCTTGTTTGAAATGATCACCCTGTCTGACCTATGTACTGTAGGGGACAATCCATGCATTTTAGTTTGTATATATCGCTACTGTCATATTTGTTGCTCATGTTGTTTTGGTTGTAGGTGTTTCTGTACAGTGTTGATTGTACTGAAGGCCATTCTTGTGTCAGTGCTTTTGAATATTTCGGCAATTTGTTGTGTTTCTTGTCCAAAAGATGTGAATTTTGTTTTATCGGGTTTTTTTTTTGTATTGGTTCCATTGTAGTTACATAATTTATTGAATTCTTTTCTGTATTTCTGTGGGGGGTTTTCCATTGGATGCGTTACATCTGTTAATTAGATAACTGATGGCTGACATTTTGTGTTGCATGTGGTGGCATGATTTACTGCTTGCAGTATATGTTGTAGTTTTGTTCTTCTATCGTAAACTGTAGGTGTGTTAGGCTGTTGCTAAATTCTTTTAGTGTAAGGTCTATGTCTGAGTTCTTTGTCATATATTAATAGCATGTTGGCTACATATCTGAAGTAGTCTATTATCTGGTGTTTGATAAGGATGTTATATAGGTTAGTGTTCTAGGAATTACAGTTATATTTCAGCGAGGATTGTGGATGAGGAGGCTCCCACTGCTAATCCCTCTTCTGTTTATAATACTCATTATTGAATTTGAAGTAATTTTGTGATAGTACGATGTGTGTTATGTTTTCTGTTTCTTTATGTTGTTTTATGTGTTATGGTTAATATAGTTTGTATCATAGTGGTGACTTTTTTGTTGGTATATTAGATACCTGTATATGGAAGGAACATATTCTTGTATCTCCTCTATGTGCAAATCTTGTAGGTCGGTTATGATATTCAGTGTATTTTTTATGTTGCATGTGCAGGGTAATTGCATGTTTTGTTTTAGTATTTTGGTTAGGTAAATAGCTAGATTGCATGCTGGAGAATCTCACCAGTTGACTATGGGCCTTATGGATACTGGAGTTTTATGTAGTTTTATTTGTGCATGGAGTTTTGGTGATTGTGGGTTCATGTTATGGTACTTCCATTGTTTGATTTGGGCATTGTTTAATGTTGCTTTGCTAAGGATTCAATGAGGTTTGTGTGATGTGTGTAAATCGGTTTGTTTGGATGAAGTCGCTGAGAATTTTGTTGTAGTCTTATTCTTGTATTGTGACTATTGTTTTGCCTTTGTCTGCTTCTGTTATTATTAACTTGTGTTCTGTTTTCTACTTTATGTCATTTAGAGTTTTCCATTCTTGTTTTGCCATTGTGTTGTTTTGGGTGTTTCTCCTAAGGTTTTATTGTTATTACTATCGTGTGTTTCGGGTAGTTTTATTTGGTTTGTAGTGTAGACTGTATTTTAATCATTTACTAAGAAACTGGGTATTTCCTTTCAAGCTCATACTTGGCATTACAATTTAACAAAATAACTACATATAAGTAGGAAGAACTGTATAACTACATGGCACTTATTTTAAGTTTTGATTCATAATTTCTTATCATAATGTGCTGTAATTGTGCGGACAGTATATGTGAGCATGTACTGGCAGC
Organism: Cryptotermes secundus; assembly: GCF_002891405.2. Taxonomy (NCBI): domain Eukaryota; kingdom Metazoa; phylum Arthropoda; class Insecta; order Blattodea; family Kalotermitidae; genus Cryptotermes; species Cryptotermes secundus. The sequence goes on along the minus strand of NW_019725413.1, from coordinate 282,007 downwards.
CATTCCATTCAAAAGAAAACAAGAAATCACTGCAACAACATAATTTGTAGGGTTCTAAAGGATAAAAACTTATTCTGTAACCCTTATAAGAAATCTACATATGTCTATTTGTCTCATAAGTGAATATGATTGAGCTCAACAATAGAGACAAATTTGTTTACATGGCTGTTTCACTATCTTGATTTATAAAAAAGGAATTCGTATGATGGATGTAAATAACCATAGTTAAACATAAATTCATATTGTGGTCTGCTGTGTTATGATGTGGTGGTATTGTAAAGTTCCCAGTCTGTTATTATTGTAATTGCCTCTGTGAAAGAAGATGAGAGGGGAGGGCAAAGTCACACTTCTGAAAGCCTACTGCATCAGTCTGCCACGTGACACCGTGCTGTGAACATACAGTGTTTACATGAGCTCTTTTTCAACTTCATTTTTCATTATGTCTGCGATGGATGGCGAAATTGAGCAATGTGTCTGTATCAAGTTTTGCGTGAAGCTTGGTAAATCCTCTACTGAAACCCTTGAAATACTTTATAAAGCTTTTGGAGAACATCCTTTAAGCCAGACAGTGGTTTTTGAATGACATTTATGTTTCAAGGTCGGTCAAGTGTCAGTTGAAGATGACAATCGATCAGGGCAATCAGGAACCAGCAGAACGATAGAAAATGTTGAAAAAATCGAGAACTCTTCCACCAAGACCATTGCCATACAATCGATGAGCTCACAGACACAGCTGGGATCAGTTATGGAGTTTGCCAGCAGATTTTAACAGAAGAGTTGAACATGCTCCGCATTCCACCTTCATCACAAAAACACGCCTGCACACCTGCCCCCATATCCCTGAAAACCGCAGAGTTTGTGACTAAGAACATGGCTATCATTCCCCATCCTCCCTACTCACCAGACTTAGCCCCTGTGATTTTGCTTTGTTCCCCAAATTGAAAATGAAACTGAAGGGACGTTTTGAAAGTCTCTGACATCCAAAGGGAACTGCAAGCAGTACTTGACAGCATTACGGAACATGACTTCCATGGTGCTTCTGAAGCATGGAAAAAATGACTGGATCACTGTATACGTTTCAAGGGAGATTATTTTGAAGGAGATGTCAGCCAAAATTGAGTAAGTCAAGCCAACATTTCTTTTTTGACCTAGCCTGGGAACTTTCCGATACACCTTGTAGTGGGGTACAAACATTTTGAAGGGTCGTACTGCCTCGATCTTCAGAGTAGAAGCCTGAAGTAGAAAGCAGTATATTCTTCCGAAGCACTGGTATCCACCTACAAGACTAAAACTGTCATAATCCAGAAGGCCACAAAATGAACCTAAACTGCAGTGAAAACCTCATATCTTATACAGTAACTTCCTTTCATGATGCATTTCTAAAATGGCATTATACAGCCCATGAAACCTTACAAGTAGAAATTTAACCAATCACAGTATATTAGTGTCCTTTAAAGAATCTATGCAGATTGGGACAATGAATGTGCGTCATATAGCAGAGATATTATATCAAAGCTATCACTTGTACCTTCAAGATTTGTTAATATAACCTCAAATCTCATGTTTGTTCCATTGTCTTGTTACAAAAGCATTCTGATTGATTCAACTGGATGGGTTCCTTTCAAATATTAGAACTATGACCTAAATACAAACTTTCTTTTGATCATGTTCTGTTGAATTATGACAATGTGAGCTGCTACAAAATCTGATAAATCATCTTTCTACCAAATCGCCAGCAGAATGAAGATCAAATATATAAAAATACAATTCATGTGCATATAACAAGAATCAACTAATGATCACAGATGAAATTAAAGGTCACTACTCAGAAAACAAACTTACTTCCTTACTTTATCAATTGATTTACTTAATGTGTCAAATATAATACCCGTACATCTTAAATTTGTTTGGAAAAATCAGTCCCCAGCCAATGAGGTGCTGATGGTAATATAAAAATATACATTCTGTACGAAATAAACAACTGAGCTTTCATTTCCTATATTCTGCTACCGAGATCTTTGTACATACACGACACCAAAGACAAGCAGCATTATTGCAGAACACTCAGGCACACTAAGGGTGTATAATAAGTTAAATGCAAACTAAAAGTGGTAGCTATAATAAAAGGGTCACTAGATTTTGTTTTGCTAGTTCAATAACAACATCGAAGAAAGACTACATATAAATCACAAGACACATACTATCATGTAGTGTGCGCAATTCAAGCCTCTCTTTCACTCAATAAGATTACAAATTGACCTTCTGTTCTACGTCTGATTCTTCAAGAAGTTAAGAGCTACACACTTAATTGATCAAAGATTCTCATCATAATCAAAAAGGCTTGAGCAGGGCCAGTAAAAATTCAGACCAAAAAATATACACAGTGTATTCATAGGCCATCTTGAATGTCACAAATAATTCTATTTACAATGTATATTTATGTTTCTACTTTCAATAATTATTAGTAACAATTTTCTTACTTTTCTTTAAGTACTTGTAAACAATTCTTATCAACAGCAATACACTAACACTTCTCTTTAACATACTGTATTATAATATCAAATATATTTAATATCTGTATACACAGGATATCTTTAATACTTGTGTACACAGAAAGGAGAATTTGTAAAACACTCAACTTATGGATAAAAATCTCATTCTTGGAAAGTGTGTACCTTTTCTGGATAATGTACATTTCAGCTTAATGCGAACAAACATTCGCACATGAACGTAAATTGTGACTAATATGTAAACCAATTACTATGTTCATAACAATGCCACTAATATCTCAATATATGGCCAATATGAACTTGTATGTTTTAGTCACTGTATTGTACTTGTCTGTCTACTTCATTACCATATTTACATAACTTTCAATCAGTAACTCTAGTCTACATTTCATCATTAACAAAATAATCAGAGTGTAAATATGTTCATAACATTACAGTTTTATATCAAAACTGGATGTGTTTATTTTTACACAACTAAATATATTCAAGCAACAGTATAAAGGAACTAATGTATGTTACTAACGAGCCATTGAATTTTGCTCCAAAATTTCATACATCAATTATCCATAATATAACACATGTATAAGCAGTACAAATTACTGCAGACATTTTATATTTTTGTGCTTTAATTCGATCATGATTCAACCAATTTTGACCACCCTATGTGAAAACAAACACAGGATTTTTTTTTCTGTTGTTTGACATGTTTCAGATATGATATTCCCTGAAGTATGTGGTTTTCTGGGTTATAACACCATGTGGTCTGGATAAAGGCAGTCTTCCGAGAAGAATATGTTATCTTGATCTTCAGAATCAAAGAGTAAGCTAAACATGAAACCAGCAGTAGAGGTGGAAAGATGACTCTTCAACCCTGAAGATGAAGAAGACATGACATACTGGACTTTCTCTGCGCTATACAGAGTAACAACCCGGAAGACCATATTCTTCATAGTCACCACTGTGAGAATCTCTAATCCAACATGACATTTTCCATTTGTGGGAAAAATTTCATCCTGTGTCACATATAGGTTTAAATGCATAGTTCACCTCTCTCACAGACACTCTCCATGACAAAAGCACTGACTTAGAGCCCTAATATTATTTTTAACAAATACACATAAAATTTTGGTTGGAAGACCTCATGGCAAGGGAACACTTTGGAGATTTAAATGTAGATGAGCAGTTACTGTAATAAGACCATGGAAAAGAAAGCTGGCTCAGGATATTGCCCACTGGTGCATTTTGTCATGACAGTTTTGAATATCTATCTTCTGTAAATCACAGGTTCAGTAGAACAGCTGAATAGATATCAGTTGTGAAAGGGGATTCAGTACCACAGATTCAATTAGTATCTTTTTTAACTACTGACAGCAATGAAATTCAGAAACAAACACTATTTTTTATTGCCAATGCAGTTTTCTGCCATGAAACTTTATGTCCATCATCTTCTACATTAAATGGCCCATCAATGTGGGCAATGTAAGCATCTGTTTGCAGTTATGAAGCACCACCGTACTGTAAAGATAAAATACTCAAAGCCATCAGTGATTCAAAACAGTGTATACGAATATTCAATAACTTGCTGGTTTTTGCCCAAAGGATATTTTGTATATTCCCTACAATCACCAGAAGCAAGCATCTAAAAATACAACTTTCAGGGGAACCAAACTACACAGCATCACATTGCAGAAGAAAATATTCATGTTGCATAATGTTTTTCAGTTGTCACAAAATAAAGCAAGAAAGAGCTAGTCTCAATCTCTGGTCTCCTCAGGTGTTATGAAGAAAAGGTTCCTCCTTGGCTATGCCAGTTAGAGCTCGTCTTGATCACCGGACCTGGGACCAGAGTCCAAAACGTTGCATTCAAAATACTCACTACGATTGCTTAATGGAAGGAATAAATAAGAAATATGTAGAACCTAATTTCAGTGCTACATGCTATAACGTATACAACTTTAACTTAAACACAAACATTCTTATCTCATTAACGTAAATGGGACACTTCAATGTCTGCACAACAAAATTTATGCACATAGATAACAGTTTACTGTTAATAAAGATGTACATGGTTTGCATACTTCCTGCTGTGTTTGTTGACTTAAACTGTGTATACAACTATTGTACCTATCCTGAAGATATCAAAAATTGGCTGAAACATGTTACAAAAACTTTGAAATAACTGAGTAACTGTCTTCTCTTTTAAAACAACAAATCTGGCCTTAAAATTAGGCAAAGGAAGAAAAGTATAATTACTGTTTGGTCCTAATTTTTAGTTACTATTTACCACAGTTGTATAACAGAAAATACTTTTTGGCATAGTTTTCCAAAGGCATTAAAGTAGATAATAATTATTAGGACAATGAAAATTGGATGATAGTCTCTTTATCAACAAACATTTCACTTTGATTCAAAATTGCATGAAGGTTCATCAAGATTAATAACTATGGCCACTACACATTCTGGCAAGAGAAATGGAGCAAATTTCATAACAATCTCATACACCACCGGTCAAATTTACTATCAAATGAGCAATATAAATTCACAAAGGACAAAAATTTGTAATTTGATGATGTGATTGTTATTGATGACACTGCTTGGGTAAAAGTAACTGGGTGCAATTGAATATAATGATATGACATACTAAGAAATATTTAAGTAAATTCTTCTTCACTGGGGTGATTATTCTGATCTTATTACCTTTTAAGTAGACTGATTTTAAGGCAACTTCAGAAAAATTAACTGAAAGTATGAGAGTATAACTATATGGGCCTTTGTCCATTTGGTGGTTTGTTGTTATAAGAACTGACAAAATGTAATATAAATGGCAAATGTGCCTAATCATCTTGTCATGAAGATGTATGGTAACCCTACAGGTACAGCTCCATGCAATTTAGACTTTGGCATTAAATGGAGGTCAGGGGTTAATGCATCATGGTCTGACCTGAGAGGCAGGCTTAGCCCCTGAACCATTATGAACACAGCTAGGTATCAAATTGCCATAATCCTGCCTGCAGAAGACACTTACAAACTGACCTATCTGGTATTAGAGTTTATTTTTGGTTTTGTTTACTGTCCACTATGCAACATTGTTCAGGTATAAACTAAAATCCTTTTTGAAATTCATCACTGCACTATATTTGTCGGCCTACTCAGCCATCATCCGGTGCGTTGAAATTCAAGAGAACTGCTGTGTCTTTTCCGTTACTGCAATGGAAGTTTTCATATTTAAAATGTTTCTAAATGAAGTCAATGTAAGTTCCTCCTTCTACGCCACATGTATTGTCTTTTTTTGGTATGCCTGTTGGTATGCAAGTGTGCACTGTGGATGTTATATAACATTATGACCCACTTGGCGCCTAGCAATAAAGCCATTGTAATCATACACCAACTCCATTATTAGCACAGAGTGGGTTCTCACTATTTGTTACACACATCACTTTTACCTAACTCCATAATAGATCCACATTGACTTTAACTCTGTTATCCTTTGCAGTACCTATACATAAATGAGGTTATTCAGTAAAATTACAAAGATGATTTATCATAAATCTGAATACAGTGGGCCCCAGTGCTATACAGAGTGTTCCAAGAATACAGAGCATAACTTCAGGAATGAGCTCCTCATATGTAGATATTAAAAATAGTCTATATCAACATACGTCCAAAAATGCAGTTTCTGAATTTTTAAGGTATGTCTATGACACTCAGCTCTTCACATTCCCCTACAGTAAATGTTCCATATGTCCACCTGCCTGAATACAAGCCTCAGCTTGATGTCACATCGCCACCCAAAGACAGCCCAAAATTCCTGGCATGCTGCGTACTGTCTGAAAACCTGCCACAATTCGATTTCGAAGAGTTTCCTCATCATCCACTGGAAACAAATTCACCAACGATTTTAAATAGACCCACAGGTAGAAATCCAGAGGATTTAAATCATTTGAGTGTGGACGCCAGGCAATTGGTCTACCTCTACCTATCCACCAACAAGGAAACTTCTGATTCAGGTACCTGTGGGCAAGGAGTGAAATGTGTGGAAGCACCATTATGCATGAAGTGCAGTTCTCAATGAATGATCAGTGGCACACTGGCCAAGAAATCTGCCATGTTGTTTTCCAAGAAAGCTTTGTAATTCCACCCTGCAGACCTGTTTGGAAGTACATGGCGTCTGAATAAATTATCACCATAAATACCGGCCCAGATGTTGATGGAGGACCACTGCTGGTGATGCGACAGAAGAACCACATGTGGATTTTCATCTGCCCACAGATGCTGATTGTGAAAATTCTGGATTCCATCTCTTATGAATTGTGCTTCATCCATAATTATCACAAAGGTAGCAAAGTTTGGATTTGCACCACACTGTTGTAAGAACCACTGGCAGAACATTACTCATGCAAGGGACTCTGGTAGTGATAAGGCCTTTACATGCTGCAGATGACGGGGATACAGTTGATGTTCTCACAACACTCTCCAAACAGTTGAATGAGTGACATCCACTTTCACTGATAATTTTCCTGTGCTGATTCCATAAGTTTCATTCACAACATCCAGAATACCCTCCTCTACTTCAGGAGCTGTAGATGATGGTCATCTCCTGTTCGCAACATGAGGTGCAAAATCCCCATGTTCACGAAGGTGGCAATGGATACTTACAAATGTTTTCCTATCTGGACATTTTCATCCTAGATAACTTTCTTGGTACAAATGACAAGCCACCACAGCATACCATCTGCAAACTGTACATGAAATGCATATTGGCTAGCACTTGATTTGAGTACATCATCTCCACAACTTGCAATCGCCACACACTAAACACACAGATACTGTACACTTCTTCTATTAAGATTTGGAAACTTTCCAAGATTGTGTCAGACCGATATCACGACTGCCTTAGTGTAGTGAATGATGTAAACCATCTGCAGGAGTCACAAAATTCAGTTTATCATTCAGCTATTTTAGAAAGCCTTAACTTGGAAACTATGCACATTCAGACCTATGTTGAAATAAACTATTTTTATTATCTACATATGAGGACCTTATTCCTGAAGTTATGCCATATATTTTTGAAACACTCTGTATAGATTTTTGTTACTGAATTCATTCATTAAGGAAATCATATAGTAAGTCCACAACATTTAAAATACGGACCATAAATATGCCCTTACGGAAATCATGGATAAATATTAAAATTTTTTACAAAATGAAAATAACAAATTCAGTCAGAATTGTTTCTTTAATGTTTATCTAATAAGAAATTCATATCACATATGTACATGCATCAGTGATATAGCCGGATATATGGCTGGCCACTGGATAGTCATCTGTAACATGTCAGTGACATGGGCGAATGGATACTATTCCCATCTTATTCACCTTATGCAGTGTATTACACTAATATTAGTACAAACATGTGTGTACTTATTGTAACTGTGGAGCAAAAACATTTCTATAGGAACATAACTCCACTTGTAAATGGGATTCATTGGAATAAGAGGGCAAATGTTATGGAATTTCACAGTACAGGCACATTTTCAGGAACGCATCCCTTTTGTAATGTGGGGGTGCGCTGTAAGTAGTAGCAAGTGATGTAAACACTTTTCACTGAATCTCTTGCAAGTTTATAACAATTTAATAAAAAATCTATAGCTCTCTATTCATAGTGTAAAAACATCCAGTATTCAGAACTCATTCTGAGTTTTCACATTAAAACAAGCAGACCAGCAATGGGAATTCTGTCCCAAATTTTACACCACTGAAACAAGTTAGGCAATCCAGTCCAGATTATTCCTTGCCATAGTAAACACTGAGGCACATGTCAGCATTCGAATTGAAAGAAAGACATTTCATGACATCACTTTACTGTCTTTACATTACACATAACAGAGAACTGACCCTATGAGTTTACATAAGTACACTGGATTACACAAAAGACCTCCGCACTTTATGATAACTATGAGATACAGTGGCACTCCCATTTAACTTCCCTTGATTTAAGAGTTCCCCTCATTTAACAACCAATTTCAATGACTCTGAAATCATTAATCTCTCTGTGAAATTTCCTCCATTTAAAATTTTCATGATTTTAGTATTCAAATCCCCTGCTCACGAAAGAAATCTTAAATGGGTTTTTCATGGTATATGTGTAAAGTGAGACATCCATGTCTGTGGTGTGATACTACACAATGTTTTTTTGCTTCCTGATGATGAATAATGATTGTGGCAGAGAAGTCTACTCATTCTATGTCAATGAGAGAACACTTTCCAGTTTTATTCTGAAGCTAATAATATATAAGTGAAATGGGTCTCAGAATCACTGAGTTTTTGGACTTTGTCCATCGTCCAGTACTGTGAAAAACTAGAGAATATTACGTTTCGGAAACTGAATCTATCCTCAGGTAAGTAGGGGAGCCACCTACTCTGTTGGGTCCCTTAGAAAGTGCTAACCTCAATCACTGGACTGAGGTTGGCCCTTTCTAAGGGACCCAACAGAGCAGGTGTTTCCCAGCTCACCTGAGGTCGGAAACTAGAAAACACAATTTTTCGGAAACTGCATTTCTTTCCATCATAAGGTAATTAGGTGTCTCCACCTACACCTGAGTATGTAAAGAGATCCAGTTTCTGAAACGCCGTTTTTTCAAGTTTTTCAGAATACTGGACAAGGGACAAAGTCCAGAAACTCAGTAATTCTGAGTCCCATTTCACTCGTATATTATTAAGTCCAGAATAAAACTGTGAAAAGCGTTTTCTCATTGACACAGAATGACCAGACTTTTCTGCCACAAACATCGTTCATCGATAGAAAGTAAAAAGCATCATGTAGTATCACACCCCCAGACACAGATGTCTCACTTTACACACATACCATGAAAACACCCATTTAAGATTTCTTTGGTGAGCAGGGGATTTAAATACTAAAGTGATGGAAATCTTAAATAGAGAAAATTCACGTCAAGTTTATTGACTTCGAGGTCATTGAAATTGGATGTTCAGTGAGGGAAACTCTTAAATCAAGAAAGTTAAATGGGGGTTCCACTGTATTTTATACTAATCACAAATTGGAAAGTCTTATATATATGTTTATATGTTATATGTCATACAACATCATCAGAACCCTTTAGAATCTAACTAAAATGGCATTGTGTGAACATTAATATCTCATGAGGGGCTCTTCTGTGGCATCCGCTATGGTAGGTCGTGAATCCACATCTCTGTCATCAACTAGGATAACCGTTGCAGCACTCGGTGCAGAAGATGACTGGTCAGTGGGTAAAGAAACTTTACGAGTAGTGGCACAATGTGAAAGTGGTAGAGATGCTGAGGATGGTAATGTCGTCAAGGTACTACCTGACCGACGGAGTCTTCGATTAAAGCTTCCCCTGTGAATTCTTACATTTAACGCTTCCAACTCATGACTCTCACTTGTACTAGGATGTAAAGCACAGCCTGTACTAGATGTTGACAGCGTTGAATCAGAAAAGACGTTGCTATGAACTGTCTTGTTGACCCGATCAGCAGCCCTTGAATTCCCATTGCTTCTGTCTCCCCTGATGCAGCGTGTATATGAAAACTGCCCAAATCCATGCTGAGGTCCACCAACACAAAGCAGAGATCCTAGGAAAAAAGTGGAGTACATCCAACTAATGGTCATCACAATTACCAAGAACATTCCTATTTGGATATAGGCAAGCACTGTGGAAGGGAGCATGAAGGCCCCAGCAGCAGCTGTGGTCAGGGCTGCCATGGCTGTGGGACCTCCCATACAGGAGACGGCATAAGTTATAGCTAATTCCCTGTTCTCAGCCGAACACATGCGATAGTGGACTCCATAATGGAGACTAAAGTCAACAGACAGACCAATGGCTATTGATATTGCAATGGACTCTAGGACATTTAATGTCCATCCAAATAACACAAGTACTGCAACTGTCACAAAGATAATGCACAATATTGTGAGGATGGCATATAGGCTAATAAAGACATTCAGCGTGACAAGAAGCAATACACCAAGAGCAACAGCCATGGAAACACCAATGGATACAAGGGTATCCAGTGACAATGTACACTGCAGATCATAAAATTCAAGGTCACTCACAAACCAACCATTTCGCATACCAGGTGGAGCTTCTGAGAGCTCCTTACGTGTCCATGACTCAACTTCTTGGAAGAAGTCATCCATTTCAGAAAATGAAGGCGAGTAAGAATGATTACTATCATATTCGACAATAAGCGCACGTATTTTAGGACGTTTCCCATCTGAGAATTTAAGTCCTGCTACACCTGGTCTTAAGTATAAAGGGGTTTCATACAAATCTGCTATAGCTTGGACTATGCACATCTCGAAGACCCGGCGCTTGTAAGGGAAAACTGAGTTTTCACAACAAGGAGTTCTGTCAATATGATTCACAGGATCTCTGCAACGTCGCTGCATCCAGTTTTTGAAAGATACGATGAAGCAGTTTGGTAGAAGAGGCCCTGGCATAGACTGATAAAAGCTTTGCATTTTAAGGCGTCGACAGAAACGCAGAAGCCATCGCTGAGATTCTGGAGCTGCCATATCAAATGTATCATCATATACGATGGTGCCTCTTCTCCTGGGGTCCAAGTAATCACCATTATCAATAGGCAAAATTCCCCACACAAATCGAAGTGGCATCTTGGCAGTAAGAGCATCTTCATTACTTCCCTGCAAGTAAGAACAAACAAAGCACTCAGTGAGTAGAAAGTATAATAATTTTAAGAATAAAGACAGGAGTAAAGAGGAAAAAATTACCATCTTAAGCCGTTCAAACCAGAAGTTATCCCTGTAGACCACATCATAGCGCTCAAATGGATGCTGACTATCAAACAGCTGGAAGTTCCTAGAATCTGGCAATTTGAGACGAGGATAGTAGAACACAACTCCTATGCTTCCAAGGGCTATTCCTCCAAGGAGACAAAGCCAGAGGTAATGTAGTTTGGTGATAGACAACACAAGGAATTTATCCAGTAGTGCACGGGCCTGGCCTGCGGCCATAACAGCAGGCCGCAACTTATTGTGCCATGTGAACCAACGAGGAGGTACCATCGGAGCGAAACACCATTGTTCAGATACCACTACAGCTGCTGGCAGCCATGTCAGCATCAGAACAAAGTTTGCCAAAGTAGCGGTACCGGCAAACACACTGAAAGCATACATACCAAAATATAACTAAATTAAAGCAACTCTTGCATTTTATTAAAAACATACAAGTAGAATTGTATCTTTTAGTGTAACAACTCTAAATATGCCAAATACAGGTTAAATGTTTCAGTATCAAATGTATGCTATAATCAGACTCTGCCTTTTACATTTTAAGTGCTATAAATGTGTAGGCCACCAATTTTAGAATCAGTAAACTTTAAGATGTAAACTTCATATATCTATAAATATGGGTTTGATGATGGTACATATGTTTGATACTGAAACACAGTGTGACGTGTTGCGCTATATATGATGCCCCTCACCCCACCCCGCCCGCCGTGACGCGCCGAGCGGAGCCGAAGTTAGCCGAGTCCCAGCATCCTGGTAGCTATGCAATGCGAGTCAACAGTGGTGACGTCACCAAGGGATACCGCGGTTGCTAAGCAGCAGTAAACAACTCCGGACAGCGTTGCTAGCAACACGGCACCACACAACAATGGTGCCTATTACGTGGCTGTTTTCTGTGTTGTCCGGAACGAGGCTAGATACAGAGCAGCGAAGACTATTCACAGTTAGTTCCGAGTTATCAGCGATTAGTTCCGAGTCAGTTCCGAGCAAGCCTACGAGTCAGAGTGTGTGATCAACAGTTCTTCATTTAGGCAGCGGAGAGTAACGAGTTAGCCAGCAACCAGTCAGTTGTATTCTGGCATTTGCAGTGTAGTATTTGTGATACTGCCGATGACATTAATTGTGGATCTGTAAACTGTGTGATTGTAAGAGCGAATGTGCAATAAATTCTCTATAACCAATAAGGCGTGAAGTTATTTGCCGCGTTATACACCCAACACGTGACAATATAAACCTTATTTGACATTTGGCATATACAAACTCGTTGTTTGACTGAAACACACATCTACATAGTTCTTTCTTTAAAAGAGATATCTGGAACCACTGATACATGAACAAGTAGTTAAGGTCCATCATGTGTAACAAAAAAGTTTAACTGGAGAATATAAAAGTTTGCGAAGGCAAACTTTTACATTATTCTATTAAACTTCACACATGTGTAATAAGTTTAACGGGAGAATATACAAGCTTTTCAAGGCAGACTTTTATACTCCCTTATTAAACTCTTACACTTGATGGACTTCACTAGTCAATCATGGCATGTAGACCTGTTGCTAAATAATGACTGTAAACAACAGCCATTGATGGGCACTTCTTCTATTAGATTCCTAACACACACCAATGAATAACTGAGAAGTGGTGTTCTCTGTATGGTCCATGCTGAGAGGTTATAAGCAGGATAAGTCTTAGTTTTGTTAGTTGTGTAACAATCGCCAGCTAGTAAGGATGTGAACCACAGAAGCTGAAGAAAATACAGCGCTAGAATCATTTAACAATGACTGGTGAAGATACAGAAGTCTGAGAAGACTTACTGCATGCTGTAGTGAACTGCAGAGCATGTGAATTAGTAACATCACTATAGTTACTTGTAGTGACAACCTGTAAGTGTTCAATAAACCCAATTACCAATCCACGCTGTGTCTACAGTCACTCACACACATGACAATATAATTTCTTTATTATATTGAAATGCTGTTACTGTGGATCTGGCCAGTTCTTGGATTAAGTAACAAAACTATTTCAATAGCAGGAGTTATATGTTAGGAGGAAAACTGCATAAAACTGAGGACACCGGCCTCAGAATTCTGTTACCTTAGTCATACATTTCATATTGCCTTTCCTGTTATCAGTTATCTGAATCTGAGAAACCAGTCTTGGGACGAATACAGACACAGTCACTTCTATTAAATCCCATGTAAAACAGTATCTCTATGCCACACAGTGGAACCCCTATTTAATGTTCTCTGAATAAAGGTTTTCATTTGTTTAATGCTCAATTTCTGTGCTCCCATATCAATAATGCCAGGGTTAAATTTACTCAGCATAGTGTTCAAATCCACTGCACCCCATACAAACCTTAAATGGGACTTTCAATATATTCTGACTGATTCTTGCATCTTTTCTGGATGAGTTGCTGTGTAATGTGGTAGTTTGGACAGCATCAGAGAGGAAGCTAAGCAAGAAACCAGCATGAAGGAGGCAGGTGACTTTCCTTGTTGTCTGCTTCATGCTGGTTTCTCGCTTGGCTTCCACTTTGATCCTGAGGATGGAAGTGATATGTCTGTCTGAAAAATCAGTTGACTTTTGGTGGATTACAAAAATTATATCCCAGAGGACAGAACTCTTCATACCCACCACTGTGAGATCCTCAGTTCCTACATGGCGCTATATCCCAGAAGACAGAACTCTTCACGACCAATGCTGTGAGAACCTCAGATCCTACACAGCGCTATGTTGCAGAAGACAGAACTCTTCATGACCACCGCTGTGACAACCTCAGATCCTATATAGCGCTATATCCCAGAATATAGTACTCTTCATAGCCACTGCTGTGACAACCTCGGATCCTACATTCTTTCCATCTCTCAGATGTCTTCTTGAGCTCTTCTTGTAAAATGGTAAAGTTATGTTAACTAATTCAGCACTTCACCATGATGATGTATGAGTGAGTAGTCAGCTTCACGCTGCGGCCGCTTTAACCCCAGTACCCATTAAATAGGACAATGTGGGAAGGAGAAAATTCTTGACCCTACTGGGACTCAAACTCAGACCCTTTGATCGTCCATCCCGTAGCCAGCCACTAAACCAACTGTGCTTACCTCGCTCCTGATCTCTTCTAGTACCTGGCTGAACCATTTTCCTCTGTCCTCTCATAGAACTCTTCCCTTTATATTAATATCAAGTGACGGTCTGTTAGAGTGATGCATTGTATTGCCATAGATGCTGAGAAGGTCCAATGGGAATCCAACTGATTGTCAGTGTGTCTCCAGCAAAGTTGTTGACAGCCCCAGCAATCCAATGGCAGATACCAATAAAGCTTTGAAACCCATGAAAACTCTCAGCAAGAAATGATTTATAAGAAGAGAACTCAGACAAATTCACAATCTACAAATTGGAGCAATAAATGTGACTACTTTATCCAGTACAAAAGAAATATTCTGTCATGTGTTAGTGACTAGATATGGGGTTTGGATTGATAATTAGATTTATTGACCACTTATAACTCACAAATACAAATCACTATAACAGTCTCACTGATTTACACACTCTAAATCACTACGACTACAGCACACGACATCTTACGTTTCTTCACTAATCGTTGCTAGGTAGTGGCTGTGTCCTACATATAGAGCCTCGGAATGAATTGCACAGAAAACACCACTTTCAACAGTTCCTCTACTATTTCGTGGTGATTTGTTGCTGTGGAAAAGTGTTTACAATACCATTTCCTAGTAATGGCCACATTTAATTGTTTCACTATTTCAGCTTTAAGTCATCATGTCATAATACGAGGGTTGGAACTTTAATAGTGGCAACACTGCTGTAGAGACGCCATGCAACGGGAACCAAATAATGTCACTTATACCACACTTTAGTTACATACCTACCATACCTCAGAGCAAATGGACTCTCCCTTCCCACATCATGTGCATGCGCAGTGACGAGAAGAACAGAGCCTCTTGTTAGCTGGTGGTCTAATTTAGTGTTGTCGCGATGTTTTCGAAACAGGATTGAATGTGCCAGAGGCCGTAAAGCATGACAGTGTCATCAAGGTCTTCAAGAGGCTTGCAGGGAATCTTCATTGCCTTACAGAACAGTAGCAAGGTGGGTAAAACCTTCAATGAGGGACGCCAAAATGTGGCAGACACGCATCGGCCAGGTCACCCTAGTGTCAGTGAAGAAGTGTATGCTCTTTCCATGTTACTGGAGAGTGATCGATGCCATACGATTCATAAGCTGGCCCAAGAGCCAGGATTAGCGCATACGGCTGTGCTTCACATTCTGAAGGAATGCCTGGGCATGAGAAAAATTGCATCACAATGGGTTCTGCATGATTTGACAGAAATTCAGAAATGGCTACGATACAACGCTGCTCGTAACCACTTGGAGCGCTATGAGCACGAAGGAGAGCCTTTCTTATGCCGTATGAGTATCATTACACTGGATGAGACATGGGCCAAATCGTACGAGCCACAAATGAAACGCCAATCAAACCAATGGCATCATTACGGGTCACCACGAAAATCAAAAGTTTATCAGAACCCCAACAATGTGAAAGTTATGGTGATTCTCGTGTACGACTGTGATGGTGTTATCCTAACGCATACCAATATTACTGTTCATTTTTGGAACACAGCCTGCAACCAGCTTTGAGAAAGAAGAGGCAACACTTTCTGCAGAACCCACCCGTCATTTTGCAGGATAATGCTCAGCCGCATGCAGCACAAGCTGTGGCTGATCTGTTCGATCGATGGGGCTTGGAAGTGCTGTACCATCCACCATACTCCCCAGACTTAAGCCCTTGTGACTTTGACTTGATTCCTAAGACGAAGGAACCATTTTGTGGCATTCACTTCAGAACTGTTCCAGAGATTCTTCGGGCAGTAGACCGCTCCATTCGAACTATCAACACAACAGGCGCTGCTAAAGGTAGCCTATGACTACCACATCACTGGCAACGGGATGTACACAATGCTGGTGACTACACTGAAGGACAGTAAAACTTTGAAACATACATCTATTTTGTATCAGTTGTAAATAAATAGTTGCCACTATTAAAGTTCAAACCCTTGTATATATAAAATAGAGTCATTTGTGTAACCTGAAGCATCTAATGGCAGTTATGGAGCTGATGTAAGAAGCATAGAATGCAGACGCAGTGGTGAGGGAGGTGACAAACATGGATGGTGTGGCATGTTTGAGAGCATCATGTACCAGCTCAACCGAGATACCACTATTCTTCTCAGCTTTAACATACCGCCACACCTTACAGAAGATGAATGCATCATCTGCTCCGATACCTGCAATATGCAAGATATGTACTTCAGAGTAAGCAAAGAATGTGCTATATCTGTGACTTCACAGAAATGCTTCATATTTAAGTTAGTTATCAAGGTGGAGGACCACCCTTTGTTGGCATATTCACACCCCAAGCCCATAAACTGACATTTTATCCCTCCTGTCTTAGATGTGTCATGCCATTGTGAGAATCTAGCAGTAATTCTAATTAATTAACACTAGTGAAGTTCTCATCAAAATATAACTGCATAATATTGAAATTCCCATATATAACTACAATTTCCACAGATAACCCTTCTATCAAGATTAGTGGGTTTTTGGACTTTGTCCATTGTCCAGTATACTGAAGAAGATTAAAGCACACAGCATTCATGTCCAGTGATTGGGGTTAGCTCTTTCTAACTGACGAAACAGGGCAAATGTCTCCCAACATCATACTCTGATGGTGGACACAGATCAAGTTTCCAAGATGTTGTGTTCTTTAAAATATCAGACGGCAGACAAAGTGCAAAATCTCAGTAGTCCCAAGTGTCATACGCCATCATCAGAACCTTTAATAATTTGCAAACATCCTAATCCTTACACATTAGCTCTTGAGGGCACTTTCATCATTTCACCTTATATGCATACTATGAATTTGTAAAGCTCTGGAAAAACAGCTTGATAAAATAATGATTACAATATTGTACAGGTATCATTTTTGACACAGGTTTACACTATAATACTTATTGAAACTATGCCATTTATTGCTACCAACTTCTGGTCCCATTGTAACTAAGACTGTTTTGATACTGGTCTCCATGGGAATGACATTAGAACTCAATAAACCTTATGACCAACACTAGCCTATTTAACTAATTATGTAATGATTTAAGTGTCTACTACGATACTGTGATCTCACACGCACTCATGGAGCTGAGCCCTTCTTGAGAAGCTACCAGTTGTGCTGCTACTCAAGAATTTCCCAGCATTTTACAGAACCCGAAGGTTCATTACCATGTTCACAAGAGCCCTCCACTGGTCCCTATCCTGAGCCAGATCAATCCAATCCATACCATCCCATCATATCTCCCTAAGATCCATTTTAAGATTGTCCACCCACCTACACCTTGGTTTTCCCAGTGGTCTCTTTCCTTCTGGCTTTCCCACCAATATCCTATATGCATACCTTTTCTCCCCCATTCATGCTACATGTCCTGCCCACCTCATCCTCCTTGACTTGATCATTCTAATTATACTTGGAGAAGAGTACAAGTTTTGAAGCTCCTCATTATGCAATTTTCTTCAACCCCCTGTCACTTCATCATTCTCCTCAACACCCCGTTCTCAAACACCCTCAGTCTATGGTCCTCCCTTAATGTCAGAGACCAAGTTTCACACCCATACAGAACCACAGGCAAAATTATAGTTTTGTATATTCTAATTTTTATGTTTTGGACAGCAGACAAGAAGACAAAATGTTCTGGACTGAATGGTAGCAAGCATTACCCGAGTTCAATCTCCTCTTAATTTCCTCGTGAATCAGGTTTTGATTTGTTATCGTCATTCCCAAATATCTGAACTGTGCCACATTTTCAAAACATCTGTTTTCTATCCATATGTCATGATTTTGCCCTGCATTTTGGTGACGAGACAGCAACATATACTTAGTTTTCTCTGTGTTTACTACTAATCCAACCTCTTTAGTTGCGTCAATTAAAGTTTGTGTGTTTTTCTTTATGGTATCTACATTATCAGCCAGTAGATTCACATCATCGGCATAGGTCAACAGCTGATGTGTCCCGTTTAATTTCAGTCCCACCTGGGTTTCCTGGACCTTCCTAATGGCATATTCTAAAGCAAATTAAATGACCACAAAGAAAAACACAAACTTTAATTGACACTAGTAAGGAGGTTGCTCTAGAAGTAAACACAGAGAAAACTAAGTATATGTTGCTGTCTCGTCTTCAAAATACAGGGCAAAATCATGACATAAGGATAGAAAACAGAT
Source organism: Cryptotermes secundus (assembly GCF_002891405.2). Classification (NCBI taxonomy): domain Eukaryota; kingdom Metazoa; phylum Arthropoda; class Insecta; order Blattodea; family Kalotermitidae; genus Cryptotermes; species Cryptotermes secundus. The sequence goes on along the minus strand of NW_019725413.1, from coordinate 263,418 downwards.
GTTTTGAAAATGTGGCATAGTTCAGATATTTGGGAATGACGATAACAAATCAAAACCTGATTCACGAGGAAATTAAGAGGAGATTGAACTCGGGTAATGCTTGCTACCATTCAGTCCAGAACATTTTGTCTTCTTGTCTGCTGTCCAAAACATAAAAATTAGAATATACAAAACTATAATTTTGCCTGTGGTTCTGTATGGGTGTGAAACTTGGTCTCTGACATTAAGGGAGGACCATAGACTGAGGGTGCTTGAGAACGGGGTGTTGAGGAGAATGATGAAGTGACAGGAGGTTGAAGAAAACTGCATAATGAGGAGCTTCATAACTTGTACTCTTCTCCAAGTATAATTAGAATGATCAAGTCAAGGAGGATGAGGTGGGCAGGGCATGTAGCACAAATGGGGGAGAAAAGGAATGCATATAGAATATTGGTGGGAAAGCCAGAAGGAAAGAGACCACTGGGAAGACCAAGGTGTAGGTGGGTGGACAATCTTAAAATGGATCTTAGGGAGATATGATGGGATGGTATGGATTGGATTGATCTGGCTCAGGATAGGGACCAGTGGAGGGCTCTTGTGAACATGGTAATGAACCTTCGGGTTCTGTAAAATGCTGGGAAATTCTTGAGTAGCTGCAGATTTGGCTTCTCGTCAAGAAGGGCTCAGCTCCATAAGTAAGTAAGAAAGGTCATTTAATTTCAGTCCCACCTGGTTTTCCTGGACCTTCCTAATGGCATATTCTAGAGCAAAGTTGAAAAGCAGTGATGATATAGCATCTCCTTGTTTCAGATCATTCTGGCTAGGAAAATTATCACATAAATGTTTACCTACACGGTCTTTACTATACATTTTGTTTAAACACATTTTAATCAGCCTAACTAGTTCCATGAGTAACCCAAACTCTGTCAGAGCATTGTACAGTACTTCCCTCCTAACTGAATCACAGGCTTTCTTGATGTACTGCCTCACTGTACTCCCATTTTTCCTCTGGTATCTGATGAATACAAAAGATATGATCAGTAGTTGACCTGTTACATTGAAACTCACTCTTATGATCCCCAATAATGTCATCTACGTATGGACTTAACCTTGAGAGAAGAATATTGGATAAACTTTTGTATGAAGTTAATAGCAGTGACATCCCACGATATTTACTACAGTCAGTTTTATCGCCCTTCTCGTGAACTGGTACAATTAAACACTCCCTCCATTGATTAGGCAATTTTTCCTTAGCTTATGGCTCTTAGAATGTAATATTTCACCACCTGCTTGAATCATTTCTGCCAGAATTTGATCACTACATGGCGATTTATACCTTTTCAAATTTGCAATAGCAATTTCAACATCAAAAGGCCTACGGTCAGGTACTAATGGCTCACCTGTATGTATTTCTATCTGCCTAACATCATTGACCCTATGTACAATCAATAACTGTGAAAAGTAGTTATTCCACCTACTCAAAATATTGTGGGAATCTGCAAGCAGATCACCATTCTCATCTCTAAGTTACTTTTAGGTTCATGACCCCTCTTAAAATCATTTATTCCTCTAGAGATGTCTTTTTCAGATCTTATATTGTTCAAATTGTCCCCATTTATTTTGCTTGGATCCTGCATCCACTGCAATCTGGCTTGTTTCCTTTGGTCTAATAATTCTGAGCACCATTTGTCGAACCATGGCTTATGCTTCTTCGATGCATAATAACCTAATGTTGTATTTTAGCGTCCTGTTGCACTGATTTTCATCCAACATTACAAGACTTGCAGCTAAGAAGGGAACACACATCACAAGACACGGTTTACACAGAATATAAGAAAAACGACCCCCATAGTGGAAGAACCACATGCAAGTTTTAATTATGACACATAAGATGAATAATCATAACAAGTTTTAGTGTGTGTAAATTTATTATAGTTGACAAATATGCACTTTTTAAATACTTTTTAAATAATTTCATAAAGGCAAACAATGAAATAGCTTAGCGTAATTAGGGCACCTGATGATGGCACTATGTTGCCAAAACATGTCGTGAAGTAACGGGTGAAATTGAGTGCACTACAAGACAGCAACTGTATACATATCATGCATAATAACCTACTCTCTTTGGCAGAAATTTTTATATTCTCTCTAAGAGGTTCCCAAGCATTATTAATATCCTCCTTGCCATTTAAGTTTTGCAAAGCCGCAAACCTATCTGAGATTTTAACGTGATATTGCTCTTTACCCTCTACCGCATTTAATTTCTTGAGATTGAACCTTTCCACATGAAATCTGTGCATTGTTTGTTTACTCACTTCCAATCTCCCCTTAACTTCTGCCATCACCAGACAGTGGTCAGTATCACAATCTGCTGCCCTAAACGATCAGACATCAAGTATACTTGAATGCTTCTCCTATCTATCAAAATATGGTCAATTTGGTTGTGCATCTTTCCATCAGGAGATGTCCAAGTAAATTTATGAATGTTACAATGTGGGAACATTGTACTTTTGACAATAAGATTTTTGAATGTGGCAAAGTTTACTATTGTAACTCCATTATCATTATAAATTTCGTGCAAACTCTCATCCCCAATTGTTGGTTTGAAAATGTCTTCCCTACAACTTTGACACTGAAATCTCCTAAAAAATTTTCATATGGTACTTATGGAATTTATTGAATACATGTTCCAGTTCTTCATAGAACCTGTCTTTCATATCAGCAATTTTATCTTCTGTTAGAGCATGAACATTCAGACTGATAATGTAACACCAGCGATCTCTTAGTATTATCACTAATGAACTCTGCACTCTTTAATTGCTGATATGATTCTCTTATTTACAAAAAAAAACCTATACCTAATTCATGATTCTCATTCCCCTTTCAATAGAAAAATGTATATTCACCTGCTCGTTCAGTGCCACCTCCGTCACATCTGACCTCCTGTACTCTTACTAAATCTAACTTATATTTTGAGATTTCTTCCACCGCTGCCCTTGGTGAACCTGTCCTATACATACATATATTTAACATTCCAAGTACCAAATCTCACATCAATTTTCTTTTGCTTAGGTTGTTTATCCAAATAATCTGTCCAGGTCAAAGGCTTCTTGTGATCTTTCATAGCAAGTTTATTTTTTACAGTGGAGTTGTTAGTCCCACATCCAACTCCCAAGCTGGAGCACCACCCCTTGTTGGCCATCCACAGGAATCTTCCTGGAGGTAAAGGGCAGCCAACCAGCGTGTAAGGCTGACCTCACCACCATCTGTGAGTCGAATGTCTAGAAAATGTGGGAGCCTTGACATCTCACAACCCTATGGGCCTTCATGTCCTGTAACAGGGACAGCCTTACCTGTTTTTCACACTGGGCCCCGACTGCATTACGTAGAGTTGTGACTTACCGACAGCTACAATAGTGGCCAGGAGATTCATAAAAGGAAAGAAATGCAGCTCAAAGATGACAGTATACATGAAGTATGACATCCCGAGCGAGAAAGCGACTGCAATGACTGTCATGATGGTGACAAACAGCGATCCAGTGTACAGCCACATGCAAACAAGCACAAACGTGCCTCCAGCACCAATCATCCAAGTGTCCTGCACCAAACACTCGTGAAACAAGGTACTCTTCAGGCCTGTGTATCAAATATTATAAGCATATGATAAGTGATAAAGGTGAGTTAGAAAACTATGCATTTTGAACATTTTCCATCATCTTTTCTTTTCATTAAAAAAACATGTTTCAGAAGCTGCTCTGCTTTTATCATCAGAAAGAACAAAGTCATTTGGATCCGTATGATGGTACATTTTGAGCATTAATGCAACAAAGTAGACATATTTTCCCATTTTATTGTTTTAATTAAAGATATTTCTCAAATGTCTTAAGAAATGATGCAACTAGACATAAAATATTTTCTTATTTACTTTAAGTTTAAAGAACAATGTACAGCAGTTCCAGTAAAACATACCTGTCTCACCATCATGCCATATTTGTGTCTCTTTGTTTCAGCTCAAAGTTATTTTGAAAGTAGACTTTTGAGCAAAAACATACTGGACTCTATGCCAGAGAATATTTTTCTACCTCACTGTTTCAATTCATGGTGCATTCTACAGTACACTTTTGAACAGTAATATACCAGATTCGACATAACTGGATATCTTCTTGTCTCTTTACTTCACTTCAAAGTACATTTGAAAGTAGAATTTTAAGTATTAATGCACCAGACTCAACATCAAGGATGTGTCTGTATTTCTCTGTTTCAGTTCAAAGTACATCAGAAACTAGATTTTTGAGCAGTAATGAATAAGACTCTACATTACAGGGTAACATCTCTTGTTTTCAGTTCAAAGTACATTTGAATATAGACTTTTGAGTATTAATGTACCAGATTCAAAGTCATGGGAAATTTTTGAATCTCATTTCAGTTCAAATAACATCTGGCAGCAGAGTTCTGAGTAATAACATACCAAAGTCCATAGCAACCACCTCAACATTCCCATGCTGCAAGGCGTGCAGATCAAGTGAATGGTAATATGCAAGGGTTGCAGAGCTGCGTGCTATTGGCAGGATAAGCATTGTGTTGACCAGACTGCTGATGCAGCAATTCTAAAGAGAGGAAACATCAGTATTATATTTCATGACCATCTAAATGACAAGTCACATATTAAAATACAACTAAAGAAACTCTAGCAACTCACTTCATCATTCATGGTGCTCCTAATGAACTCATATTTCTCATCACTCCCAGTACATGAGATCCACATCACTCAATAAATACACAATAAGTACAATAAACAAGTAATAATTTAATGGTAATAGCAGTCCCCTCCTTAGCAGACATGGTATGCTAACATCAGTTAAGATGAGATTTTAAGTAAAAAGGTAAAAAAGGTAAAGTTGTCCCTGTGCTTAGCTAATTAAGCACTATGCCATGAAGGCATAAATCCACGTTTTCTTGACCTTGGCACCAGTTGGAGGTGATTGGTCAGCTTCATGCCCCAGTTGCTTTACCCCCAGGGAAAGAGCCCCTGGTACCCATTGGACAGGAGGCTGGGTGGTCCCCAGAACTGGTCTCGAAGACATGGAGAAGAGAAAATTCTTGCCCCTACAACAACTCGAACTCCAACCCCTCAGTCATCCAGCCCGTAGCCAATTGCTATACTGATTGCACTATCCCAGTTCCCTGAGAGAGATTTGAGGTGCAAAAGAAAAAAAATAATCATTAAATAGAATATGAAATAAAAACACTGGAGGGAATTAAAGGTCAATACAAAGGATAATAAATTAATAAATAACAGACTAAGTTTGTAGGGACATGCTTTAAGAAAGAATAAAGAGAGAATCCCAAAGAAGGTTTAAATGTGAAAATTAAGGAAAATATGCCAGAAGACCAAGAAGAAAATGAGAACAAAAGGTCAAGATGTCTAATGACAATGGCAGCATCAAATAGCAGGAAAATGGAGAATAATGAATTGGACAGCAGGATGAAAGAAGTGGGTGTGGCATAATTTGGGGTATTATCTCAGCATTTTCCTTAAGGGACTGAGGTAAACCAAGAAAAACGTCAGTCAAAGTCCAGATTTGAGCTCAAAACATCTGGAATATGACCATCTGACCATGATGCTGACCATCATTTTAATGACAACTTACATACCTTACTTACTTTAAGATACTAACATTTGGAGGAAGAAAGTTGGCATCAACCAGATAGTACATAATGTTGTAAACTGCATTATGTTGTCTGCACTGTTGTGGTACCTGCTTGCAGAACCATAAACTTTCCTCCTGGCAATCTGGTGTCAGTGTGAGGTTGTGGTAATAGTGGGAACACATTTGCAATAATGCCTTTGTAGCATCCACATCTTCACTCTGCCAAAATTAATAAAAGGTGGTAACTGTAGAAAGGGTGGACTTCCTCAGGACTTCCACCTCCCTCCCTACAGCTTCAGCTCTCTAGTATCACCATCCTTGACACTTCACCTACACACACTTACAACAGCAATGCTACTAACTCCCACACTAGTATTTTATTGAAAGTATAGAGTACTTCAAATCTGACATGAATAATACCGTGTTCAGTGACTAGACATTTGATTCAGATAGATAACTGGAATTACTGAATGTTTATAACTTGTAACTACATGCAATCATAACAGTCTCACTCCAAAGATCACTTAACTACAGCATACATAGTCTTCCATGTCTTCACTAGTCATTGCTTGGTAAGGGCTTCCAACAACGGATATTCTTCTGCTTCTATTCTCACGTCCTTACCGGCTGGAGTCTACCTCAGAACTAACTAAATTCTCATGAAAAATCAAAGTTAAGGTCTCATTATGACCGACAGTCACTTGGCCAGTCTTGGTGTCAAGCCCCTTCTGGGGCCCCAAGAACAGATTTTTGTTACTGTCAGACAGTTGCTGTTTTGTAACTTTGGGTGCCGTGTCTGATGAGAGGATGGGTCTGACAATTGCAGTGGTCATAGTCAGCAGTATATTTCAATTCTGATTCACAAGTTTTAATACAAATTTGTGATGGCCACTATTCTGCCTTCTTCTGACTCACCCCCACTGAGCTCTATCATGAACTCCTGAAATATGGCAACTTTTAGGGTAGACCGCTTTGCCAAATATCATATTTAATATTGTGGTGTACAGATCTGTTGCTGGGCAGAGACCTCGAAATGACCAACAAGTACAGCCGTTGCTATGCAATGCACAGGTAAGTAAATACCCATCTCTAAGCAAAGATCAATACACACGTACCCGCAGAAACGATATCCAGCCTATCACTAGGCAACTGCCCGTGACAACGATAGGATTGATTGAGGCGGTGTTTTCTGTTGGGCCTGCCCCGGATATATATAATGAGGACACCAGCCAAGCTTCAGTCAGCTGTTTCCAGTTCAGTTGAATGAAGTGACTTGAAGTAGCTGGTTGGTGAGTGAGAAAGTTCAGTTGTCAGTTCAGCTGAAAGTCAAAATGTGAAGAGAAGACTAGGAGGCTGGTGTGAAATGGCTGACAGCCTAAAACCCAGTTAATTGAGTCATCAGTTGACAAAAGTTTATCACGGGCAGTGGTGACAAGAGGACCTGAGTGCAGGAAGCTGAAGAATCTCCCTCGGTAAAAATTGTTGCCAGGAAACGGCTAGTGGAGACTGTAACAGACTGAGGACACTAGTCTGTGTGTGTCAGTGACCTGTAAAGTACAGTTCTGAGTGGTGTATACAAGTGGCCAATAAATCCATTCACCAATCCATACCCCATCTATAGTCACACACCCCTAAAATGTGGCAATACATATCTGTTCAATAGATCTGGAGATGAAACATGACCTATTCTATTTGCATTTATTTCATGCAATTCGCATAAAAAAGATGCAAAAATGTCTACAATGAGCCACCAACTATGACTGTTGTTGCATTATATATTGTGTCAGATATTATGAGGCTATGCCCCACACTTACAGTGACTGCAAAGCAGGAAGGCCGATTATGCAAGAATGCAATGTAGTTTCCTAGGGACCAACTGTGGCAGCACTTTTCATGAGAAGTGGACTCACAAATAGTGTGGTACTCTTCACTTGCAATCATCTGAGCCTCAATGTGGCACATGGAGAGGATAGAATCCAATGTGAACAAATCTCCACCGCCGGTGGCACTGAACACTACTCGTGAATAGCCAGCACCTATGGAAAAACATATTCTTCTTTATTTAATGATGCTGTCAGTAGCTCAGACTACACAGCACTGAATCACTGGATGACAATGAATAAATTGCAAAGAATGACATGGAAGGAAGAGGTCATAGCATTTACCTGGCAGAACAGAGGAACGCCCTCAGACAAGACAGTCCATGGCCAACTTGCTGACTGATGAGGTTAAAGGTATGACATGAACTAAAATTATTCCAAACACTTTTAAAGTAGGTTCTCAAATAAGGAACGGCATAGCTAATCCCTGTAACAGGCCGCTGAGGCCCACTGGGTTGTCAGATGTTGAGGTGCCCACATTTTCTAGACAATCAACTCACAGATGGCGCTGAGTCTGTCAGCCTCAGGCACCGGCCGCCCTTACCCCCAGGAAGATTCCTGGCACTCGTTTCTGTTAGTGGCTGAGTCAACCCCAGCGCCATAGTGCAGCTGGAAGGATTAGGTAAAGGTAAAGGTGAAGTTGTCCCTGTGCTTAACTAATGAACCACTATGCCATGAAGGCGTATGGGGGAGTGGATGTATATTTCTTGACCTTGGCACTAGCTGGAGGTGAGTGGTCAGCTTCACGCCACTGTCGCTTTACCCCTGGGGAAAGAGCCCCCGATACCCATTGGATAGAAGGTTGGGTGGACCCCAGAGTCAGTCTGGATGACTTGGAAAAGAGACCCTACCAAGGCTCGAACTCTGACCCCTCGGTCAGCCAGCCTGTAGCTAGTCGCTATATCGACTATGCTATCCCAACTCCTAGCAAACTGAAGAATTCAAAATCCAGTGACCTCATTGTGAATCAAAACAGTGACCTTCCAGCTTATATAGCATAGTGCCTTAATCAACTAGGCTACTGCATGCCCCAAGTTCTCGAATACAAGTTACAGTGAAAATCAATATACAAATCAAATGTATGGAGAAATGAATGGCCAGATATATACAGGTGGCTCAAATGTGACCCAGAATTTTCATTGTTTCTCTTAAACAACAATTTGAGGTGTTATTTTTGTGCAGCCACTTCATATTTCTCTCCTTCACACATTATCCACACTAGCATGCATGTGCTTTGTCATACTGATGTCATACTGAAAGATGTTATCTGTAGAAGTTTATGAAGGTGGAGCAATGTTGTGTATTGATATTTTGGCAACAGACGGTTCAAAACCAGATGACATTCAAAGTCAATTAGTACTGTTCAAGAATATGGACTGTAAGAAACATTAGTGTACGAGTACGGTACTGACACAGTGTGCAGTCTCTACCATGGCTACAAACAACATCGCAGGAACAATAACCCATGGACTACTGAGCCCCACCACATGACTACCTGCTAGGCATTCCATGGCTGCTTGTGGCTAAATGCAGTTGCACAGAAAATCCCGCAGTATTTCCTCAGATTACTTTCAAATGATCACAGGTACAAATCACTTGAAAGCTCATTCTTTACTCTAAACACTGGTATATCACACCTGATGCCACCTATTGATAGAAATGCTGCAGTAAGTCATTAACAATGAGCCAATCTCTTCAAGTGTAGTAGTTTTAATGCCAGTACCTCACACCGACAAACTGGCTCACCGTGTGCAAAGGGTTAACAAAGCTAAGAAGCTTATTTTGGATGAATGCCATGATTCCATGTGTGAAAATTTAAACTAGTGAATATCAGTGTCTTTAGCATAATCATTGATGAGCACCTTAGCTTTCAAAGAGCAAGTACAAAGTAGCAAAATAAAATAAAATAGGATTCCAAAATTATGAATGATGATGACATATGTAAGAAAACCATACATGGATTAAATATGTGAGGATTCAACCAAACATTCATCTTACTTGGTGATGAGCAGAAGAAACCATCACTGGAAATGTGTTGGTGGTTGTGATCATGATCCAGGGGGTTAATCCCAGAATTCAACATTTCTTTCAGGACTGCTATTGGATCTACTTTTCTGTTTCTATCAGTATCATTTGATCCTTGGAAAACCTGTGAAACAGAGATTAACCCTTTTAACACAGCAGTGTGATGTACATATTTCCAATCACTTAAAACTTTAAATACAATTAAACAAATGGAACACAACAGCTTCTAGTCCATGTTGATAACCTTAAATGCCTTAAAGAGAAACATGGAAGGGATATAAAGAGGTTAATCCAGAGTAAATATGAAGAAAACTAATTTTCATTTCATGCATCCTGTTGTGTTATTATATGTACAATTCTTTATTAGAGTAAGTTGCCATATGGTAATCATGTGTTTGCCTGATGATGGCTTTAATAGCCGAAATTGCTAATTTTAGCCTTGATCATTGTATTGTTGTGTTGCGATGGACTCTAATAAAGAATTGTATGAAGAAGACTAAGTACATGTTGATGTCGTGTCACCCAAATGCAGGACAAAACCGTAACATAAAGATGGATACCAGATCCTTTGAAAATGTGGCAAAATTCAAATATTTGGATGACAAACAAATCAAAACTTATACACTTACTGTGTTTCTGGACATTATCCATTCTCCTGCTTTTATTTAAAACACACCATGTTTTGGGGACAGGATCTGTCTTCATCTTCAGGTGGAACCTACTCAGTTGGGCCCAATCAACAGAGCTAATCTCTATCTCTAGTCACCAGCAAAATTTCATTAATGACAAAATTAAGAAGAGATTAAATTGGAGGAATGCTTGCTATCATTCAGTTCGGAAACTTCTGTCTTCCTATCTACTACCGAAAAACCATAAGAACTGAAATACACAAATTTTAATTTTTTCTGCTGTTTTATGTGGGCATGAAACTTGGTATTTCTCACCAAACAATGCTTGAATGTGGGCAGTTCCCACAGAACTTTGACTAACAGTGTTTGAAAACAGGGTGCTGATATCAATATTTAGACCTAAGACGGATGACATAACATGAGGCTGGAGAAAAATGGATAATGAAGAGTTTCATAATTTGCACCCCCCACTAAATGTTTGGATCAGTAAAACAGGTGAGATGGAAGGTGTACACAATACACATGACAGAGATGATAAATGCACACAAAAATTTAGCTGTGAAACCAGAATGGAAGAGAATACTTGGGAGACATGGGCATAAATAAGAATATCCTACTAAAGTAAAATATTAAAGAAACAAAGTGTGACGATGTATACGATGATGTGTACTCGATACAACTGGCTCATGATAAGGTCCAATGGGAAGCTTGTGTGAATACAGTAATGATACTTTCAGGCTGTATAAAAGGCAATGTTTTTCTTCATCAGCTGACCTGATGCAAAAATTTTGGTCAACCCTTTAAAGCACTTTGGTTATTATACCTATATACCATCTGCTATAGTGTTCAAGAACTCTGTATTCTGCCCATATGGCTATCAGAAAGTTCCCGGACTAGGCCAAAAAAGAAATGCTGGCTTAACTTACTCAAATATGGCTGCCATTTCCTTCAAAATAGTCTCCTTGGGAACGCATACAGCGATTCCGTAATTTTTTCCCTGCATCAAAAGCACCGTGGAAGTAATTTTCCTGAATGCTGTAGAGTACCACTTACAATTCCCTTTGGATGTCAGACGCTGCTTCAAAATGTTGTCTCTTCAGTTTCATTTTCAATTTGGGAAATGAAGCAAAATCATGGGGGGGGGGGNGGGGGGGGGGGGGGGGTAAGTCTGGTGAGTGAGGAGGATGGGGAATGATAACCATGTTGTTGTCAGTCACAAACTCTGAGGTTTTCAGGGACGTGTGGGCAGGTGCATTGTCATGATGAAGGAGCCAGTTGTGGTTGAACAAATGTTCCAGTCTTTTTTCATCACATGTTTTCTCTCAAGTGTCTCAAAATGTCACAGTGAAAGTCAGAGTTGACTGTAGTGTTATAAGGAACATATTTGTGGTGAACAATCCCCTTCACATAAAAAAAAAAACAACCAGCATGCTCATTACCCAACTCTGGACATGCTACGCCTCTTTTGCTCTTAGTGTTTGTGGTCTCATCCATTGTGATGATTGTTGCTTTGTTTCTGGATCATAACCATAAATCTAAACTTTCTCACTCATTATAATCCTAGAGATAAAAGCTGGGTCCTCATTAGCCTTTTCTTGTACTCGTAGCTCAAGACACATGTCTGTGCACCATTGGTTTTGATCATCTGTCAAGAGTTGGGGAACAAACTTCGCGGCAACACAGCACATGTTCAAATTTTCTGTTCAGATCTCCTGGCAAACTCCTTGACTGATCCCAACAGTGTTTGCAAGCTCAGTATTGTTCAGCAACAGTCTTCATCAATGAGTTCTCAAATTTCTTCAACATTTTCTGTCGTTCTTCTGGTGCCTGTTTGCCCTGAACAATTGTCATCTTCAACTGGTGCTTGACCAGCCTTGAAACGTGAATGCCATTCAAAAATCACTGTCTGGCTTATAGAATGTTCTCCAAAAGCTTTATGAAGGGTTATGGTAGCAGATTTACCGAGCTTCAAGCGAAACTTGATAGACACATTGCTCAATTGTGCCATCCATCGCAGACAAAACGAAACACGGAGACATAAAAGTACATATGTAAAAACAATGAGTGTTCACAGCATGGTGTCATGTGGCAGACTGATGCAATAGGCTTTTGAAAGTGTGACCTTGGCCTCCCCTGTCATCTTTTCCCAAGGCAGTTACAATAGTAACAGTCCAGGAACTTTCCAATACACCTCGTATTTATGTGTTTCATACAATTCTTACAATAAACAGAGATGATCTCCCTAAACAGCATTAACCAGCTGTTCTTTATAACAGAGATGCTGTGTTTTCTGTGAGAAAAGAATCAAATTTGTAAATATCGTTAGCTAAATTTCAGGTTTCAAAGGGTTAAGTCAATCATGAAAAGTTAAACACCTCTGTCTAGTGTGACTGGTGAAGATTCTTTTTATTTCAATCATCTTCACCCTTACATGTTTCGGTCTTCAGAGACCATCATCAGAGGGGCACCTTTACATCAATACAGTTAGAAGCCACTATTACAATACATTTCTATATGTATAATATAAACTCTGTTGTAAAGGTAACACTTTATTGTAGTTCTTGTCCCCCTTCCTTTACACTACATGTTTCGGCCACAACTGGCCATCATCAGGTGTATTCCACTTCACGTAGCTGTCACACTGCACTCAGTATTAACATTTAAACTCCAGATTTACAACTGTTCATTGCTCTGTTGTCAATCAGCACCTGATATTCCAGAACTTCCCTTGTCGATTTTGTCAATTATTTTATTATTATTGTCAAGATTTTAAACATAACTGACAAAATCAACAAGAAGAGTTCTGGAATGTCAGGTTCCAATTGACGACAGAGCAATGAACAATTGTAAATCTGGAGTTTAAATGTTAATATTGAGTGCAGTGTGACAGCTACGTGAAGTGAAATACACCTGATGATGGCCGGTTGTGGCCGAAACATGTAGTGTGAAAGAAACGGGACAAGAACTACAATAAAGTGTTACATTCACAACAGGGTTTATATTATATACATAGAAGTGTGGAATGTAACAGGATGCTTAAATATAATATTACAATACATGTTCTAAAAGTTAAAATGTATACATACAATATTAATAATATACAATTGGGTTTAAAATCTATAGTCTTTACAACTACAGCAGCTGTTAAATACATTAAAATATTTATGATTGGTTTGTTAAGACTCTATTGGAATTCATAAACCAAGAAGGTTCATGTCGTCCCTCTTATTATTTCTTTTGACAGGGGCCGAATGTGTGCCACCTTGTCGTTCTCAAGAAGGGGGTTCTTTGATGTTGTCCTCTATTGTGTTTGTGGCACACTGTGTTGTTTTATTAGTGTGATGGACCAGAATGAAACAAATCAAATTCACTGAAGCTGGTTAAGTTAAATTCAGTAATCTCAAACTATGAATACTGTATTATTCATTGCTAACCTCTGATGTGTTCAAAGCATAGACCCAGGTTGGGGTACTTTCTGTGTCACCTGGTATGCTGCTCACTCCTGTCCGGACCACACCTGTTACGTCTTCTGGCAGATTATCTAATGCTGTCATATTGGGGGCAAGAATTGTACTAGTTTCCTGTGATCCATAGCCCTAAAACACAAAAAGTTCAATGCACTTTGATAACTTCTTTTCTACTCCTCCATGGTGACTAAATATGCTAAATATAAGAGGAAAAATAAATGGAAAGAAACATATACTCATAGCAGATTCTTTCTTATATGAATTGCATTACTGACTAACTCCCATGAATGCCAAGTACTCTTGGATATTCGGCTGTGTCAAAATGGAAAACATTTCCAATGTTTCAGAAACTGTCAATGTCTTCACCATCAGGGAATGATGTCAGATTAATGTATATATGAATGGATCAATGGTGGGGTTGTGTCAAAACTGCGGATAGAGATGGAAATGGTTTACTTCGAACGTTCCAACCATTTGTTCCATTTCAAGTGATTGAGAGTTAGCGTCATATAAATACCAGGGAAGATTTTAAAATGTAAATGGGAATAAAATGCAGTGTATTGTGGTAATGTTGAAATAATAGCTATCTGTGTAATTTATACAGTGTCTATCAGTATTTATTTTGTATCCGAGGATGGAATCACTCAATCACCTACTGTTATAGTTGGTCAAATTGTAGCTGAAAAAAATGTTATGTCTGTTGTTTAGCAGTGAATTGGAAAATTATCACTGTGATGCTCTGTTGCCAGTTAAAGAAAAAGGAGGTTATGTACTTCTGACACAGTTTGTTTTTGAAGGAAACCTTTGCCAAAAACATTTCACTTAGATTCCAGCACCACATAGAACATACTGTTATTTTGCCAAGTTTAGTATCTTAGTACAAACGTAGCTGCCATTCTAGAACTTCTCAAGTTACTGATATAAGGTATTCTTCATGTCATTTATTTTAATAATTTATGCATTTCCTTCTCAATAGCAGTACCATGCAGTATATGAAGGGGGACCCAAAAATAACCGGAAACGACCTGTTGCGGGCGCATGCTTTGTAGTTACGAGTTGTGCTGCTAGGTGGTGTTAGCTGGGGTCTCCCGCGACTGTTAGTGAGCTGGCGTCACTCCGCGTTAAGTGGTTTGTCTGTGGTGCTCTGTTGTGTGCGTTCCTGTTTCAACCCTTTGGCGATTAGTGAGATGGCCGACCAGAAGGAACAAAGAGTGTGCGTGAAATTTTGCTTTCTGTTAGGGAAAACTGCACTTCACTCTTCAAGTCGCGGCAAACATTCACGCAGTTTTCTCTTTGGTCATCTCCGAGCAAGCGAGGAACAAATTTTGCAGACACCCGTCTCATGTGCAAACCTTCGGTTAAAATTCGCTGGACCGTGCTCCATGAGATGTTCGTTTCCTCAGAAAGTTGGTCAATGGTCTTTCGACGATCTTCATCAATTGCACGCTCACTCTTTGTTCCTTCTGGTCGGCCATCTCACTAATCGCCAAAGGGTTGAAACAGGAACGCACACAACAGCGCACCACAGACAAACCACTTAACGCAGACTGACGCCAGCTCACTAACAGTCGCGGGAGACCCCCAGCTAACACCACCTAGCAGCACAACTCGTAACTACAAAGCATGCGCGCGCAACAGGTCGTTTCCGGTTATTTTTGGGTCCCCCTCGTATAGTGTTATTCTACCATCACACTGATACCAACCTCAAAAGATAGGAAACACAAGCAAAGTATAACAAAATCATCTGGAACCTACAACACACAAGATTACTTCACAACACTGTTGGTACAACATACCTCCATATATGGGAGATAATATGCCACTGCAATAGAGAACTAAAAGATTGAGGACCATTACAAGTAGCAAGCCATTCACGAACACCATCCAAGAGGACCACTCTGATCCCACCATTAAACTAGAAATTCCATATTAGACACACATGCACACATCCATTAAACCACACACAATACTGACCACAATACACCAATATTATACACAAACCCACATATAACTTCAACATCAGTTATGATTTTTAATGTTTACATACTAAATTATATCACACATTTTCATGTGAGAAATAGACACATTCTAATGTTAACTTGCAAATTCAATGACTCTGTATTTTATTTAGTTTTAAACCACCTGATGAAGATCCACTAAGACTGAGTCAGGTAGATGTATAGTATAACCATAATGAAATTAATTTTTACACTCTTCTTAATTTTGTCTAATTTTTACTATTAAGGAAATTGTTGTGGTCACTATATACCATGATTTTATAACACAACAGGATGCAAAGAATAAAGATTATTCTGTCATGTTCAGCATCTTAGTACACATGTAACATGCCTTCCCAAAACCTTCCAAGTTATTGAGGTTAGGTGTTTCTGATGACATTTATTGTATCTGAAACAATTTTCTGTTGAAATTTCAATGGGCTTTATACTGATTCGAGATAATAATCTGAAGTTCACTGATACCATCATAGGACTGCAAAGTTACATCATATCAATATTTTCTGAATGATTCCCTCCCATAAATTCAGCCCTTGTGTTGATAATCGGTGACATGACTATCACAGTTCTGTAGAATTGTTACAATGCTGAGATATGAACAGACATGCCAATATAGATGCCACCAGGTAACACAGTAATTCCACATACGTTTGAAATAACATTCTGTGAGACGTTATACTGAGGTTGTTTAATGCGCCTGGGATTAACTGTGAGCTGACCAGAAGAGCCTGCTGCATCCAGCAGGTTCTTCCATGCTGTCGACCTCTGTGCCAATGTGGTGCCCCTCGCCTCAAAACCCTGCACAGACATGTTCAGTTTTGAGATTGTATACCCACTTTCAAAAAAAAGTAAATGAATAAATACATAAAACATATAATTTATAAAAAATGAACAACCTTAATAATAAATGTATTAATTTACAGTGATAGTGGTGGTGGTGGTGGTGATGATAACTCGGATACCTTAGTTCATATGCTGAACAGGCTATGGGCTGGATGACTGAGGACATGAGGCTCAATTCCCAGCAGGGGCAAGAAATGTTTCTCTTCTCCACAGCATACAGACCAGCTTTGGAGACCACCCAGTCTCCTGTCCAATGGGCATTGCAGCCTCTTTTCTTAGGGATAAAGCGGCTGGGACATGACGCTGATCATTCACCTCTATCAAGTACCAAGGTAAAGAATGCATGGAGCTACATCTCCGCTCCCCATACATCTTCATAGTGTGATGCTCGATTTTACATTAATGGTGATAATAGTAATAATAACAATCATGTTACATATTAGGTCATGTGACCTCTTGTGGTTTTCTTCAGTGACCTTCCTGAACTCCTCTTCTCCATAACGATGTCTGCTTCTATAATCTCTTCTGGTACTTTAGTATTTCCCACTCTTCATATATATTTGTTTCTGTATAGTTCACTTGTTAATTGTAAATAGATCTGATGATGTTGTAGTGCTCATAAACTTAAATTCTGTGGCTCATAACTTCTTCATCTCTGCTTTTCTATTAAATAATACACAATAAGAAGAACAACAACTCTAGAAATGTTCACTTCTAACCAGTGCCATATATAGTAAAATTCAGTCTACGCAGAGAGGCAATAGTTAGTTGTAAATCCATCTCCTTGCTAAATGACATGAAAGTTCTTTGTAATTTTCTATTAAAAATTAGATAAAATGAGCTACAGCCTGCAACACTGTTCATCCAATGCAGAGCAGGATTGAGGCCTGGAATGAACTATTACAGCAACACACAAAATATCATAGCTAAGTGATTTTACTCCTGTCCAGTATTCAGGGGGTCCCAGGTTCAAATCTCAATCTGGAGGTCAGTTATCGTGACTTAAGTTATTTGCACCTTTCCTCTGTCTCTCCAAGGAAACATGGGAAAGAACCTCATATTAGGCCATGACCAAATCTTTTGCAGCTCGGTATTCACTACTTTCCTGTCATTTGATGCTATTCAGTCTCAGCTACTCACACTGTCGTTATATATAAACCATAAATAAATACATACCAGAAATAACGATGATGAAATAATAATAAAAATGTGTTGCCATAAAAGCAAAGAGTTCAGTAATGAAATTTCATGACCATCCCTGGATATGATCCAGTTCTGTATTGTACAAACCATTTCTCTAACAATCTATGGTAATATTATTTTATCACCTTTTAGATTTTACAATTAGCTACTTTACAGGATGACTCCCCAAGATTTCCTTGCACGTATTCCTATTTTGACCAGAAGCTGATACAAGTACGACACAACAGCAATACATAATACACAGACAGAACAAAGTATGTGCACGCTTCATGTGTGTCAACTCAAGGAAAAGTTAAAAAAGTGACTGGCAGTGCTGAAACACTACAAATAAACACAGAACTCAGCCACATGACTGAAATACATGCAATGTTAATGAAGAACAATTAATAACAGACATACAATTTAAAGCTTTCATGATAGCGGCTGTTCATACTGTAGTCCTTTATGCTGTGACACATTTTCATATACACTTGGTCACCGACTTACGACCGACTTCCATTCTGAGAGGTCATAAATTGATCTGGTCATATGTTGGCCATATGTTTATTAACAGTATTTTTTAACCTTTCTAATCTTTTTATCATCTTTATAATTTATTTTTAAAAACTTTTATATTTTAATCATCTTTTATTTTTCATTTTTTGTGGTCGTACTACATGCGGCCGGTCATAAGTCAATGACCAAGTGTAGTAGGTGGATACCTGTGTTTTGAAGGAGCAATATGCTTCTTCACAATTCCATTTCTCTCCTATGATAAAGTACAGTACTGTGGTTGTGAGAAGGAATGTTTTCCTGTTCAATGTTCCTACTGCCCAAGATCGGGTTCCATCTCCTCACCCCCTTCCCATGGGTCTGAGTGACCTCCTTCCTTTCATCCCAAATAATGCCTCATCCTACATACTTTAATCATGAATCATTGGTAATACGAACTGATGAGAGAAGACCCGTAGAAAAAAATTTGTTTTATGATTAGGGTAACTAGGATATACCCATTCAGATCATAAGAGAAATGTGAGATTTAAAAATTCCATAAGCAACAGAATTTATAGAACAATGTTAAAGAAAGCAGACAGGTTGAGCCGTGACAGGATTCCAACAAAGACCTTAAAATATAAGCCAAAATGAGAAGGTTGGTATGATCCCTAATATAATTAAAAGAATTTTTTGTACTATCTGCAAAAGGTCTCAAGAGGCTGGAAAGAATGACAACTGTCATCGGTTGCCAAAACTTGCAATAACAATACACACAGCCACCATTTACAGTCTATTCTATTTGTGACTTACCCTACAAACTGCTATTCTCCCTGATGGCTATACAAAAGCTTGCCTAACTAAAGTCTTCTCATGGATTAGTGACAACCTGTTACTTTTGTATAAACAGAGCCCTGACGTCTCACCTGTGACCAAAATGTTATTGAAACCAACCCAATCCTCCTGCTAAGTATCAGTTTCCATTACTCAGAATCCTAATGTACTTACATAAAAACTTTCTTACATAGGCAAATGTAACATATACAACATCTACTTGAATACAAATTTTTAGCTACAATGCACTGTCACAGAGTTTAATGTTAGAATTAGGAATCATTTCAAGAAAGATTCCAGAAGACAGTTCTGGATATTGTCTGAAGATGTCCATGGTATGCTTACCATCTGAGGATCAGAAAAGTCAGGTGTTTTCATGAAGATGAGGGGTACAATAAGGCAGGATCCAGCAAACACTGCGACCACCAAAAGAACCACACATGAGTAATGTGCTAAAATGCGAGCAAACCTGCAACAAATAACACCAGTTTCCACAAATACATTTCTAATTATACATTACTGTTGTTGTTACCAGCGGTGGCTGAACTTGTATGATTCAGAAACTAATTAAAGAGCAATGGATCTTTCAATTACCAGTATCCTATTCGCCTTACATTGTAAAGTATTCATTTATTTCTCCTTACACATGATAAATGTCGAAATTTTAGACCTTATATTGGCATATCTAACAGTACGTAACATGTGTCTGTGGTTTATCTGAATTATTTGCTCAATTCTTCCAACCATGTGCAAGCGATGACACTCTCCACGTTCGACGGAAATACTTCGAGGGGGTGGGGACGCCTTCGGATTTGAATTTACCGGCAGGCTGTGCACTTACCAATTCATGACTTTATTATTCGGCGGATTGATGACCTCCAACGAGCTGTGGTGTCCGGGATTTCCGACATCACACCTGGGTGAAACAAAAAACGGTCAATTACTTATTGCATAAACAATCACTCTATCCTGATTCGAACCCAAGAAACAGTACCAATTAATAAATTAACGGTTAAACCGAAACACAACTTAACGTACATTACCAACTCCCAGTGCACCCCGACGACAGAATAAAATTCCGACGTTCGAGGTGCCGACAAACGTTAATGGTACGGATCTGCAGGCCGGCCAACCGTCGCACATAATTCACTTTCTTGTCCTTCCAGATGAATTGCACGCACACCGCTCCCCATTCTGAGTGGCGGATTGGGCCAGGCATTCTGTTTCGTTCTAAAGTGTACAAGACTTGTCTGCGGTGTGGACCTTCACGGTTCTACTTCTGACAGGGGCAAGAATT
Organism: Cryptotermes secundus; assembly: GCF_002891405.2. Taxonomy (NCBI): domain Eukaryota; kingdom Metazoa; phylum Arthropoda; class Insecta; order Blattodea; family Kalotermitidae; genus Cryptotermes; species Cryptotermes secundus. Next base: position 243,124 of record NW_019725413.1, on the reverse strand, counting down.
TTTGCTTTTCATCACCGCGTCCGGAATGCCTTGGGATCCAGTCAGATTCCGCTCTTTTTTTTTCTTCGCAGCTGTGATTAGTGGCAATACAATTTTTTTAAAATGTGAAGTCATGTATTCTGGCAGAAATTTACAGACGGCTTCGAGCAACGAATATATACGTATTATAACAGTTCTCCCGAGTTATTGGACAGACGGCCCAGCGGGACCCAGAGCCTGTCCGAATGTTGTGGAGAAGACAAAAATCTCTATCCGTGCCACAAATCATACCCCTACTCGCCGATCGACCAGTCAGTAGCCTGTTCACTATACTGATTGTGTTGACGGGTTATAAGAATGTTTATTTCTTTCTTTACGGCCTATTTAACGGCACCTTCGACGGCTTTGTCTGTATAGCACTGAATGATAAAATTATTAGTGAGTAACGAAATGAAAAAATATATAAAGAAATGACCATGGCCTGATTAGATGTAATGTCCCTACATTTGCCTTGAGGGACTGAAAGAAGAATGTTATGTCTCAGGAGAACTGGTCACGGGCGAGATTTGAAACTGAAACATCCATCCTACGAATATAGTCACTGCAGAGTGACGCTGGCTGATAAAGGAAAGGTACGNTGTAATGTCCCTACATTTGCCTTGAGGGACTGAAAGAAGAATGTTAGTTATGTCTCAGGAGAACTGGTCACCCGGCCGAGATTTGAAACTGAAACATCCATCCTACGAAAATAGTCACTGCAGAGTGACGCTGGCTGATAAAGGAAAGGTACATAATGTGAGATATCGTTTTTGTAAGCATCCTGTTGTGTGTTATGTATGACATTCTTAATGCATCAGTCAAGTTCCCCGACTAGGTCAAAAAAGAAATGCTGGTTTAACTTACTCAAATATGGCTGCCATCTCCTTCAAAACAGTCTCCTTGGGAACGCATACAGAGAACCAGTCGTTTTTTACACGCTTCAGAAGCACAGTGGAAGTCATTTTCCTTTATGCTGTCGAGTACCGGTTGTGGTTCCTTCGGATGTCAGACACCGTTTCAAAATGTTGTCTCTCCAGTTTCATTTTCAATTTGGGAAACAAAGCAAAATCACAGGACGTTAAGTCCGGTGAATGGGGATGATGGGGAACGATACATATATTGTTAGTCACAAACTCTGTAGTTTTCAGGAACGTGTGTGCAGGCGCGTTGTCTTGATGAAGCAATACCAGTTGCGGTAGCGCAGAAGTTCCGGTCTTTTTCGTCGCACATTTTCTCTCAGGCATCTCAAAACGTCACAGTAAAAGTGAGAGTTAACAGTAGTGTTAGGAGGAACAAATTCACGCGAACAATCCCCTTTCACGCAAAACCACACAGACAATTAGCACGCTCTTTTTTTGAACTCTGGACCTGCTGCACTTTTTTTCCTCTCTCTCTTGGTGGTTGTGGGCTCTTCCACTGCGACGATTGTTGCTTTGCTTCTGGATCATAACCGTAAATCCAACCTTCCTCACCATTATGATCTTAGAGATAAAAGCTTGGTCTTCATTAGCCTTCTCTCGCACTCGTGGCTCAAGACACATGTTTACGCGCCGTTTCTTTGATCGTTTGTCAAGAGTCGGGGAACAAACTTCACGGCAACGCAGCGCATGTTCAAATTTTCTGTTAAGATCTCCTGGTAAACTCCATAACTGATTCCAATGGTGTCTGCGAGCTCATGGATTGTTCGACAACGGTCTGGTGGATGAGTTCTCGAATTTTTTCAACATTTTCTGTCGTTTTGCCGTTGCTTGGTCGCCCTGAACGCTCGTCGTCTTCGACTAGCCTTGAAATGTGAATGCCATTCATAAACCACTCTCCTGCTTAAAGAAGGCTCTCCAAAACCTCATGAAGAATTTCAAGGGTTTCGGTAGCGGATCTACCGAGCTTCACGCGAAACTTGATGCAGACACGTTGCTCGATTTCTCCAACCATCGCAGACAAAATGAAACACAAAGTCGAAAAAGCACTCGTGTAAACAAAATGCGTGTTCAAAGTGCGGTGTCACATGGCAGACTGATGCAACAGGCTTGCGGAATTGTGACCTTGGCCTCTCCTCTTGTCTTCTTTCATCGAGGCAGTCACAACAGCCCGATAACTTTCCGATATACCTTTACTAGCATTCGTTTATTGTGTGGAAGTATGTTTCGACCCTCCTGGGTCATCATCAGACAATCATTACATGTATATGACATTCGTTATTGTGTTGTCTACCGATATGGATCGAGATCGGTGGTTTATAAAATTTTCATCCGATTTATTTTATACCGTATTTACGCATGTATAGGCCGCACATTTTTTGCCAAAAATTCAAGAGGAAAACTGGGGTGCGGCTTATATTCGAAATATTCGAAATCACACTTCATATAAAAGAATTATATTCATAATTAGTTATACAGAGTGTAATACTCCTGAAATAATATACCAAGAAAATTATTTTTTCTGTAATTTCTGCCTGAAAATTGTGCTGCGGCTTATACACGCACGCGGCCTATACATGCGTAAATACGGTAATTTAAATTGTTAAATATAACGACAACAGGAAGATGGGACACTACCATGTAACACAAAATAGTTCCAACATAGTCGCTCTAACCATTACGACGAAGTAACAGAATATGTCATCATGCAGAAGATCGCCACAGAAGAAATTAACCTGAACCACTCAGACTCCCAGGAAGGCCGCATATTACACGACATACAACATTACGTCACAAAAATTATCACAGGAATTGCAAATTTTAAGTTTTACATTAATTGAAATTTTATTTTTAACGAAATATATATTTTTATAATTTATATTTAACAATTGATATTAAATGTAAACCGAGCCAATACTTATAAATCACCGATCTGAATCCATCTCGGTAACAATTAAATAAAGAGTGATATATTCATGCAATGATCGCCTGATGACTCAGCACGGTCAAAACATATATCAATACATATACATAATAAACGAATACTAATAGAGTAGTAGTGAAGTTATAGAATTGTTGTATTGACTGTACATTAAGAATACCGTGTAATTTGAGCTGCTTTTTGGAAACGTTATAAAGTAACAAAATCATTGAACATTTTTCTCTGAAGAAGAGAAAAGTTTTCCAAGAAAACATTTTTTTTTACATTCGAATTAACACAGATACATTTCAAGCATGATATATTTTTTCTACAGAAAATACTAACAAGTCACGTTTTTTATTAGATATAATTGGAGTCCTAATATGAGATTCTTATTTTTATTCCAGTAAAACATTTTTTCGCTCCATGTGGGGTACACGAAGCAGTCTTCGTCAGCCCAACGCTCTCTGTGCGCCAACCGAGAGCGCTTCTTACATTGTACCCTTTAATCCTTATGTTTTTCTTGAGACAATAGGCCTGAAGGATTTTAGGTTATTGCGACCACAGTTATGAAAGGTTCTGTCTTCTACAGTAGTATAGTACAATACCATGTAGTCTGGTGAAACTCAACCGATGTTTCGAAGGAATATGTCTCCATCTTCAGGCAGAAAATAAAGGCATTGTTTGCTGCCTACTTCAGGATGGTTCCTTCTTTGTTTACCCTTCAGGACTGAATATGGATGCGACATGTTCTTCTGAAACATCGGTTGACTTCCAAAGGACGGCACGGTGTCATATCCAAGATATCAGAAATCTTCAAAACATAACCAATACTGCCCCAGACACGATTTCCTCTAGTATTTCCTCTGTTCACCTCTGTTTGCCCATGTTCCAATGAAGCAGTTCTGAGTGTTTACCACCTGATTTCAGCGCTTACTTCGGCCACAACCGAAACGTCCCGTATTAGGGAACTATCTCATAATTGGCTTGTTTCATCTACAGACGTGAGGAAAAAAAGAGAAGTAAAGAGAAGAGAAAAAGGCATAGGATACAGCGATAGAAACAACGGACCATTATCAAGACGTCTGGAACATCCGATATCCGGTTAAGTGTGGGAAGTGTCAAAAATATTGTCCATTAATTCGAGTCGCCTGTGACTCCTGGCACCAACCCTCTTACCCGCTTTACAGGAAGACGTGGGCAGAGAGTAAATGTTTCGCCCAGCAAATATTTCGTACCGATTTTATAGTATATATATATATAATCCCAGCTTCCACTCTTCCCTATGATTCATGGGCCGATTTCTTCCTCTCCTTGCTTTTCTTTGTTTACTTTGCTGTCAGAGGAT
>NW_019725413.1:210513-238806 GCF_002891405.2 Cryptotermes secundus | reverse complement strand
GGGGGTCGACTAAGTCCCTAACAGAAATGAGTACCAGGAATTAATTAAATAATTTTCCTGGGGAGTAAAGCGCGGCCGGCGCGTAAGACTGACAAACTTACCGCCATCTTTGAGCCGATTGTCTAGAAAATGTGGAACCCTCAACGTCTCATAACCCTATGGGCCTTCACGGCCTGTTACAGGGATAGCCTTACTTTTTTTTAACTTTTATTAATAATATTTGGTATATTTCCTTCTTTTCTTCAATTTATGACCGCTACTGTGGTCTAGTGCCGGTCACGGTAGCCGAGCGGTTTAAGGCATGCACTGTCTTCCCTCGCTCGGAAGCCGGGATCGTGGGTTCGAATCCCACTCAGGGCATGGATGTTTGTGTGCGTTTTTCTGTGTCTGTGTACAGGTAGAGGCCTTGCGACGAGCATGCCGTGCTTTTAGACCTGGCCTTCGGGTTGAGCCTCATATGTATGGCAAGAAGTAGCGGGGCAGCGGTTGCAGCTAAATTAAGAGTGAGAAGGAGAAGAGAGGGTGACGCATTGTAACTATGGATCCGTTACGACCTCATAATCCTTATCATAACCATAAAGAGAAAACCAAGTTGTCTCTGTGCTTAATTAATTAAGCACTTTGCTGTAAATGTAACTAAGGGAGTGGATGTATCTATCTATCTATGGCTCTACAGCCCTTAGTTGGGCCTTGGCCGCTTTTTCAGTTTCTCGATCTCTTTACACAGTCGGTAGGACTCCTTGGACGGGGGATCAACCAGACGCAAGTCCGCTGCCTGCACACAGGACAGCACAAACACAGAACAAACGCACAGAGACATACATGTCCCAAGTGGGATTCGAAGGAGTGGCTACATAGCTCCACCATTCTTAACCTCGGCACCGGACAGTGGCAAGTGGCGAGGTACATGTCCCAGGCATTTTACTCTCATAAAGAATAAACCTCCTAGCATCTGTTTTATGCGAGGGTAGGCGGGCCCAGAGCCGGTCTGGACGCTGTGGAGAACAGAGAAAGCTGTTCGTGTCCGGAATCGAACTTTGGTTCCTCCGCCACCTAACAACAATCCCGTCGGTATCTCGACTTAGCTATCGATTAGAGGACTGAACTAAATCCACTGTGTATTCTGTTGAGAAAGGTAAAGTCACTGTGCTTAATGAAGAGCCACACCACGAAGATGTATGGGGGAGTGAAATTGTAGCTCCAGCCTTTCTGAATTTCGGCACTAGGTGAAGTGAGTGGTCAGTTTCTGGCCAGACCGCAGTATCTATTAGATAGGAGGCTGGGTAGGGCCTGCGGAAAACCGATAAATGTCTTGTCCGTGCCGGGAATCGAAGCTGGAAGGAATCAAACTTTGATCCCTCGGCCTTCATGTCCGTATCCCGTCTCTAAACCGATTCACACACAACACACGGCTTTGTTTTCTTTTCGTCAGAAACTCGTCTCCGTTTTTCCTCTAAACGAATTATTTCAAGGTGAAATAAACATTCGGAATGAGTTGCATTTTATTATTTAATTATAAATGAGAAAAGGGCAGAGAGCTTAACTCGTAAACACAGAAGATGTTGTTTTGTCTCTTCTATCTGTAATACAAGAATGATGGCTGAATCTGACGGAAAAGGGAAAACAAGAAAAATCTCTTCAGATGAACAAGTAAATAATCCGTGATATTTTCACCGTGTCTAGGTTTCGGTTCATAATCTCAGAGAGTTTATTTTATATTTCTAAATTTACCGTTCTCAGTAAAGAGTAACAAAGTGTAGACAATATAATGACCTTATTCTACAGACAGGACATATACCGCGTAGTCCGGTGGAAGTACACAGATGTTTCGGAAGACTGTTGTCTTCGTCTTCAAAGCCCAAGTGTATGCCAAACGGCTACTTACTCCCTAACTTATGCTGATTACTTGTCTATCTTAACCTTCCACCCTGAAGATAAAGACAGTTTTTTTCTTCCGAAACGTCGATGAATGAGCGGGTTACATGGAGTGAAGCGAAAGAATATTGTGTTCTTCACAATCATCGATTTGAGAACATTAAATCCAATACGGTTGACTTTATTTTAACCAAAATTAAATGAAAAATTCGAACTAAATGATTCACTAATTAATAAATTACTGTCTAACTAACCAACTTACTAACTACTCAATATGAAAACAGCTAGTCAAGGACCTTCTCGCGTTTTGTGGAACCCGAAGGCTGATTACCGTGTTCTGAAGGAACACTCGTCAGTTAAGTTAATTATACTCGTATTGAGACATTCCAGGTGCACACAGAGGTGAATGTTAAGATTATGGTCTTATAAGTTGACGCCGAGTAATTTAGAAGACAGGCACCAAATTCGGAGGAACATTCTGCTTCTCTCTTCGGAGTAGAACATTGAGGTTCTCATGGCGGTGTAGTGCAAATGGAAGAATTTTCAATAACATGTTAAATGTGGGAAATGTACACTTGATGAAAAGCCAAGCATATTCATAAGAGACAAACGCATCTTCTCGTCAGAGAGGATGTTACACCAGGACTATTACCGCAAGGGTTCAGTTGAAAAACTCTTTGGTCGTGGCTCTCAAGGGGCCTGGCACCAAGAAGAACTGATTGGCGGTACCCCGCCAGTCGTAAAGTAACTTTGACTTTGACTTTGGCTAGGGAGATGAGGCCAATTCAATTATTTGGAGTTACGACCCACATGCAGGCGGGTTCGAATATTTCCACCGTAGACCTGCGAGCCGTAGGAGGCGACGAAAAGGGAACCCAGTGCCTAGGGGTATAACTGGGCCACCCTGTTCCTGCGGGATATAAATGCGGGGACCTGACCCTCCAGGTGGGGGAGTCTCGAATCCGAGACAGTAAAATGTGGTCACGAGTCCCACGGGACTTGCACCCGAGAATGACTGCGCTGGCGAGGACCAGCAGCAATTGCAAACATCAGACCCGTTCTGTCGTCTGAGAGAGTGCCCCACATACACAAACCCGCAACTCACTGGCAGTTATAAAAATCTTGTCGTAAGGCTCCGATTGGGTGCTTGACACCAAGACAGACTGACCGACTNTCCTAGAGACATGAGGATCTTTTACGTGCCGTAAATCTACGACACGGGACCCACGGCTTAAAGTCCCTCTCGGAGGACTTGTTCCCTGAATTTTTCCACGACATCCGCCGGGTTTGAACCCGCGTACCTTGAGTCATGGGGTGGGAACGTTACCTCTAGACTACGGAGGCCGCTTTTGATTTTGCTAAGGGGGTTAGATAATTAGAATTGGAGAATTGGGTCGAATTCTGGAGGGTCGGCAGTCCAAGGCGATTGAAGAGGAAATTGCAAGAAGAATAGAAATAGCACGAGATTGAGAACTGAAGGAGTACAAAGGAGTTGTCTGTAGGATACAGCCACGGGAAGTTAGTAGTTGAAGAAGAATTAGAAGTCGGCCTGTGAAGACCTAATTTGTTATTAGAAGATATAGTCACTGTGAGACGGGTTTAATTCCGTTACCAGGATACGGCTAGTAAATACTGAGAATCCTAGTGCGTGTGTAACGGTGAACTGTAAAGTTTGTAAATCAGCGATAGAGCTGTACTGTTCGTGTGTACGAGGTGTGTATAAGGTGTTAATAAATCCAATCATCCAATCCAGAACCCGTTAATGTTAATCACGGAACCCCGGACACGTGACAGTATATAATACATGTATATAGCATTGAATGACCGCCTCTGTGGTCTGGTGGTCAGAGTTCCTGGCTACAGATCCAGAGATCTCGAGTTCGATTCCCGGCGCTACCAGATTTTCTGAGAAGTAGTGGGTCTGGAACGGGGTCCACTCAGCCTCGTGAGGATAATTTAGGAGGAATTTCAAGGAAATAGCGGCTTCGGTCTAGAAACCCGAGATTAACGGCCGTGGGGATCCTTTGCGCTGACCACGCGGTACCTTCTATCCACTAAAGTTACCACTAGCTTTGCCGACAAGCGGCGGTCGCCCGGTCGGTATAGTTCGCTTGAGGACTATAGGCCACGGAATTTATTTATATAATATAGATTATGAGATTCTGACAGCGCCTTTAAATACACCATAAAGAAACAGACGAGAGATAATAAATAAGAGACTTTCTCGGTAGCTCGTATTGTGTACCGTCAAATGGAATAATAATTAGTGAATAATAAACTGGAATGAATGCGGACGGCCTATTTCAGACATTTTTTAATTGCCGTCATTTCAGTACTGTCTCAGGATCTTCCAAGAGCCATTGAGAAAATCGACGAAAATTGTTAAACTAAGATAGTCGATATCTGAGAGGAAAGTTCCAGCTCATCATCTCCTAATTACGAGATGAAATGCTACACCCTTGATAGCAACAATCGTTAATGTGCATGTTACGATAATTCATTTTCTGTGCTTTGCATTTATTACGTCATTTCCTATGGCACTGAAGGTCCTTGGAATATACAGCATTCCATAATGCCAGGTTGCCAAGGGATCTGTCGGTATCTCAAAGCAGAAATGCTTACACTCCAGTCATCCAGTCACTGTTGTCAACGTGACGCTGAGAAGTCATCACAGCGTCTCTAAGGAAATTGTCGGGGCAGGGAGGGGGGGAGAAGGAGGTGAAGCGCAACAGACCTACCTACTCAACTACCTGCCTCTCTGATAATTCTATCTAAGTTATGTCTAGTTTTTCTGCACAGAATATTTGTTTGTTTCTTTCTTTATTTACCGATCTGAGATTATTCTGTCGAATGGTGGGACGATTCGGGAGTAATGCGCTGCAAAGGATACGAGAAAAGCAATAATTGACTAATTGCATGGAGCTGAGTCCTTCTTGAGGAACCACAATTCGCTCAGCTACTCAAGAATTTCTCAGCATTTTATGGAAGACGAAAGTTCCTTACTGTGTCCGCAAAAGGCCTCCACTGGTCCATGTCGTAAACCAGATGAATCCAGTCAATACCACCCCATCCTATCTCTCTAAGAGTACTTCTCTCTCCAACTTTCCTTGTTTTAAAAAAATAAAAGTAGGCTTATGATATCAACATGCTGTGTGTCTGTGAATACCTCCCTCAAACCACTTTTGAATGCCTCAACCAATCACTATGAAACTTAGTATGCATCTTAACGACGTATTCATAAATCCCTCCCATCAGTCTGTGTGTCTGTATGTGTTTCCCCCTATCGCTGCTACGCAACGGATCGGTAAAAACTCTACCGCGGCAACGAATACACAAATAACAATAGAAGAATTTTTGGACACATCGTTTTCTATGGGATCCTTGTCGTATAAAAGGAAAGTAAACTATTAATTGTTCCCAGAACTTCTTGTTAACATTATCCTCCCATCAACTTCTATGTCTTCCTAATGGTCTCTTTCCTTCTGGCTTTTCCACAAAATCCTGTATGCATTCCTCTTCTCCCCCTGACGGAAGAAATCGATAGTCGTATAGATTCATGGGGGATTCCGGTACTTGCCTTTAGGGACCGAGGCTGGATGTCCGGTTTCCTGAACTCGTGACCACCCAAATACACCCCCTTATTAACTCTTTTCTGTGACATATCTCGACTAAGGCAGTTTGATGGCCGCGCCATAGTTCAAGTGGTTAATCGCTGGCTTCCCACCGCGGCGGCCCGGTTTCGATCCCGGGTCTGGTCAATTGGGATTTGTGGTGGTCAAAGCGACGCTGGGGCAGGTTTCTCCGAGTACTTCGGTTTCCCCTGCCAATCTTCATTCCGCGAATTGCTCCACAATCACCCTCACCTATCATCTGGGGGCTGGTACAATAGGCCAGAATTGGCCGCAGTACAAGGGACTTAGTCCCACCCCACTAGCAATAATAAAAAGGCAGTTTTATAGTTTGATTATTTGGAAAGGATCCGGAAGGAAGCAGACGTGACGTAATCCCGGCATTTGCCTGAAGGGAATGAGGACCGCCACGACAATTTTCAGACACGCAGCCAGTGTCTCGGCCGAGATTCGAATCAAGCACCTCCAACAGCAATGCCAATTCGATCGAAGACGAACTATAAATAGCCGAAGTCAAACGATGTCGAATGGCAGGACGATTATGAATGTTGAAATGGGAAAGTTATTGTCACGACTTAGGGGCTTGAATATAGACGGGGTATGCACTGGATATTGGATTTGCTGACCACCTACAACACGCGGAACTACAAGCAATTACAGCGCTATCGCTAACCTCCACAATTCACAAATAGCTACAGCATCCGCTAAGCATTTTTCCAGCCTGTTTTGTCTTCAATAGCCTTTCCCTAGCAACGGTTTCTAACAGTGGAGATTCTTCAGCTTAGTCCCACCCCACTAGCAATAAACAAAAATAAAAAAACTGTCAACTCAACTACAGCGCAGTCTCTTCTTAGTCTCCCTTGAAAAGCTCAAATTAACTGCCTACTCTCAACCGACAACTGCCAAAGTCAGAGTCAAAGTCGCATTGCGACTGACGGTCAATCAGTCAGTAAGTCAGTAAGTCTTGGTGTCAAGTAATATCTGGGGCTCATGACCAGATATTAATTATTACCGTTTGACAGTTACGGTCTTGTTTCTGTGGGGCGCCCTCTCTGACGAGAGGACGGGTCTGTCTTTTGTATATGTTGCTGGTCCTTGCCAGCGCAGTCTTTCTCGGGTCCGAGTCCCTATTGCTGATATGGATGGTTGCCTAGCAATAGTTCGGATACTGTTGACACGTTTACAGGCTGTTACCAAGCAACGTATGTTCCTTCTCGAGATTGTTGTATAGAAACGGTGTTACATGCTACATTACGGAAGTAGCCGTGGCCGATTTTTGTTAATTTCCAAGCAGTAACTTGAAGGAAATGAGAAAGTTCGCTGGAAACGTTGGTGAGAATAACCGGCCTCGAGGCCAATAAATGTGACAGCTGACAGTCGCACTGTGACACTGGCCTTCACGTGATGAAAGCTGAACCATTCAGCTTCATTCTGGACTGTATGTCGTTCTGTGAGGCTTGTAACATATTTTTAAATTGGGATAGTATAAAGACAAAGGTAAAATTGTCCCTGTGTTTAATTAATTAAGCACAACGCCTTGAAGACATATAGGGGTGTGGAAGTAAAGCTTTACCATTCTTCACCTCGACACTAGATGGCGGTGAGTGGTCAGCTTCACGCCCTTGCCTCTTTACCCACGGGGAAAGATCCTCGGTACCAATTGGATAAGAGATTGGGAGCGCTCCAGAGGCTGTGGACGCTGTGGAGAAGAGAAAAATCTACTCGTAGTTTCCTGGCCGCCCAGCCCGTAGTCCTTAGCTACATCAACTGAGCTATCCCGGGTCCCGAAGGAGAAAATGTAACTGAATTAAACACAAGACAAATAATAATATTACGAAGTGTGCTATCCTCTGGGATGTGACAACATATAATCCGGTGGAAGTTCACAGACGTTTCAGAAGAGCGTGCTGTTTTCATCTTCAGAATGAAAGAGTAAATCAAGCAAGTAAGTAACAAGAAGGCGGGAAGTAGAGCTCTATTCCTGCCGATAGACTTTAATTCTACCATTTGGATTGAGGTAGCAAGTCCCACGAAACATTGATGCTTTTATAGCACAATAAAAAAAGCTTTTGTCTGAAAATAAAATTGTAAAGAACACATCTGGGTCGAACACAGAAAGTGGCAGTTGCCCAAAAGGAAAGACGCTGTGCCAAGGGTTTTCACTCATGAGAAGTGACTCCGTGTAGTCCAGTACAAGAACTTTGTTTTCCACCTTATTCTTGCTGGTAATTTTCTCATCTTACACTTCGACCCTGAAGATGAAAGCAGGACGTTTCTCCCACAAGTCAGTGAAACTTTATCGGACTATACGGCGTCACATCCGAGAAGATGGTAATCCTGAGAGTTACAGCTGTGAGAAGCTCAGGTTCAGCAAGGACACCTCAATGGAAGAGAGTCCTTCTGGTGACGTCAATAGCTACTCAGCCACTGTAGCAAGATATATTTTGACATGTCAACGCATTGCCAGGCAACGGCTCTATAAGCACCCCGCGATACGCGCACGCAGCAACAGGAAGAATGTTTATAGCTCGTTGCTAGGCAACAGTCAGCGCGCCAATGAACTGGCGAGATAGCTATCACGTGACTTCTTTTCTGCGTGGTCTGCACTATGCAACAATAGAACTGTTTTCTGCGTTGTCCGTGCCGCGGCTATATAACACGAGTTCGCTCGTATTGAGCCAACTAGCCCGTGTGAAGGCGGGGTCGAATACCTCCACCGTGACCCTGCGAGTCGTAGGAGGCGACGAAAAGGGAAGTCTCAAATCTGAGACAGTAAAATATGGTCTCGATTCCCAAGGGACTCAGACCCTAGAAAGACTGCACTGGCAAGGGCCAGCAGCACATACAAAATACAGACCCGTCCTCTCGTCAGATAANACTTCTTTTCTGCGTGGTCTGCACTATGCAACAATAGAACTGTTTTCTGCGTTGTCCGTGCCGCGGCTATATAACACGAGTTCGCTCGTATTGAGCCAACTAGGTTCCCCGTGTGGAGGCGGGGCCGAATACCTCCACCGTGACCCTGCGAGTCGTAAGAGGCGACGAAAAGAGAAGTCTCAAATCTGAGACAGTAAAATATGGTCACGAGTCCCTAGGAACTCGGACCCGAGAAAGACTGCGCTGGCAAGGATCAGCAGCCTATAAAAGAGACAGACCCGTCCACTCGTCAGAGAGGGCGCCCCACAAAAATAAGACCGTAACTGTCGAACAGTAATACATATCTGGTCATGAGTCCCAGGTGGTGTTCGACACCAAGACTTGCTGGCTAACTGACCGTCAGTCGCAATGTGACTTTGATTCTGACTTTGAGCTAAGGATAATCCAGGAGAGTTCAGCAGTTGAGAGTACAAGGACAAGAATGGAGCGTGTCCTTTGCGAATTGTAAAGATTAACTGAGTGCAGATCATGACAGAGGAGTGAAGAGTGACTGAAGACGAAATAACAAGAATAGTTCGCAGCGATCCGAAATGCTAGTTTCTATGTTGAGATCCGTTACCAGGAGACGAGTAGCGAATACGAAGAATCTTAGTGCGTGCGGAACGGTGAATTCGAAAGTGTGCAAATCGGCGATAGCGCTGTGTAGAATGTAATTAAGAGAGACTGTATCCAAAGTTTCGACGAATCCAATCATCCTATTTAAAACCCCTTATTTTCGTCACGCTACCCCTCTACACGTGACAATATTGTTACAGTGCTATATCTAAGCAGGGCAGCGACTGTTATAATGCTGTTTTTTTTTTGCCGTTGCTTCGGTTCCATGGTAATGAAATACAAGATTAATCGTAGTTAGCTATGATAAGAGAGAAGATAGCAATAAATGACAATGTTTCAATCAGTAATAGAGTCGAACTCTGCCAATGGGAATTTATCTTCAGAACAGTAATGTTGTTGTTAAACTGTATTCCTCGAGTTCAGTGAGCATATTCATTAAAATCGTGATTTCAAAGTGTTCTTCAAGGATTATAATGAATAACAATAATCAGTGGATGGGTTATCTGTAGAAGCTGTAGTCGGACATAAGAAATGTCCAGTTTTAACGTTGGATTTTCAAAGGTTATTGCATCAATAATACTGATGTGAGAGAATTGTGTTCTGAATATTACAGCACATAATAAATTCTAGCGGAAGCAAACTCACAGCATCTTAATGTTATATATCTCTCTCTCTCTCTCTGAGCGACCAGTAGTAAAAGTAAAGCAAGAGAACGCATGAACACACAGAGAACGTGTTCAATGTCGCTCATAGACATAAAACATTCTATATCTAAACCTTGGGCAAAACAATTACTACACTAAGCAATAGACAGAAAACAGCAACATATAGCATATACAGTATCGTATATAACACACTGGCGTTTCTAATCGGTTTACATGGGAATTTACGCTAAGTACTTGACGAAATAATTGCAACCAGACCGCCGGTTACGGTAGCGAAGCGGTCTAAGGCATGCACTGTCTTCGTTCGCTGGGAAGCCGGGATCTTGGGTTCGAATCCCACTAAAGGTATGGATGTGTGGTGTGTGTGTGCGTTTTTCTGTGTTTGTGTACAGGTAGAGGCGTTACGAGGAGCTGCTCACCAGTCCAAGGAGTTTTATCGAACGTTTAAGATCTAGTAAATTGAAGTGAAACGGAGAGTTTCATGGAGGTGGGCCAAGGCACTCCCCCCCCCCCCCAAAAAAAAATTGGGGGTTGTAGCGCCAAAGGAAGGAACAAACAGACCATAAAATGGCATACATATGCCGAAACATGTCGCCCTGGACAACAAACTCCACCTGCTGGAAATTCTGTTGTGTTAATAGGAATATAATTAATATTATCTATACACAAACCTTCACTCATCTGCTGTCTTATTTGATAATAACTGTCTTTATAGCCTCTAACTTTTGAAGCCTTGTAAAATTTGAGGTTTTCACGGCGGTGACTATGAAGAAAGCAATTTTCTGGGATGTGGTGCCGCGCAGATGTGGCGCTCTAGGATTTATTCTTTTCTTCTACCCTGAAGATAGAGGCGATACATTTCTCCGAAACGTCGATTAACACACTATCTACACGGGGCCACGTNTTCAGGGTAGAAGAAAAAATATAAGAATTCTGCAAGCGAAGAGACCGTGAGAACCGGTAAAAGCAGACTGCTTTCTTCATATTTAAATTGTTTTTCTCTAACGGAATGTTCTGCAAGGCTCGAAAGGCTCTGCAAATCGTTGTGTTATAAATAATAACTGCGGAAAACTGTATTTTTTTTTGTTTGCCAAAGCACAATATTGCCCAAAGCGTGCTGTTAAAAAGGCGAACTGGCAGAACGAGTTTCTAAAGTTTTCAAAAACAGAGCGAGAACTTTGCTCTCTTGTTTATTTAGAGTCGCCTCTTCCGCAGCGGACAGTGCGACAAGCCCCCTCGTCCCGTTCACTCGTTACAGAAGCATTATCAAAAATAAATGCAATGAAATGTCCCCTGCGTGAAGCATCACAACTAGATCTGCTAGAACACGGATTTCCTTTACACTAAAATTTCTGCTCTTTGTCGGTTTTGAAGGCTGCCCTAAGGAGCCTGGATAGGGATGGTCATTAATGTGAAATTTTCAAAGCGTATAAACTCAAGAACACTACCTTTTAGATGAGAACATGGAAGTTTCCAGGATTTTATTCCTGGTGAAGATCTAAATTTTCATACAAAATTTACATTAAAACCATTCAAGAGTACACTGATATATTGGGTTTTTGGACTTTATCCATCGTCCTGGTTTTTAAGATAACTAATTTTAACTAATAACTATTTTTTATTAGTTATCTTAAAAACCAGGACGATGGAGAAAGTCCAAAAACCCAATATATCAGTGTGTTATGCACCATCGTCAGAATCCTATAGTAACTACATTCAAGATTATTTTTACTTACCGCCCAATAATACTCAGAATAGACGAATATATATTTTGCGAAATAATTGTGACATTTCATATTAACATTTGGCATATTTTCCATCTCCTTTTTGTCTGGGCGAGGGGGAGACAGATGTCTGGTTCGCCCCGGCTGTCTCCAAGGGAAGATGACTGAAAGATTACAATGCGAATAATAGCAAGATGAAGTATTCTTCGATTTTACCGTTACTTTCTCGTGATTTACAACGACAAGAAAAAGTAATACTAAATTCGCTAAGTTAGCCCATTAAAGGCAAGTGATTACTACATATACCAGCTGCATACGCTAAAACTCTGCATTCTGCCCACAGAGTGTATTTGTGTTTTTATTTAATTCGCTTAGTGGGGGGTGGAGTCCAACTGGGTCCACTCGACACGGGGGCCACTAATTGGCCTATTGTACCTGCACCGGGTGAATATGATGATGGAGAATTTTGTGGAATGAAGATTGGCAGGGGAAACCGAAATACTCGGAGAGAACCCGCCCCAGTGCCACTTTGCCCACCACAAATCCCACTTGACCAGACCCAGGATCGAATCCGGGCCGCCGCGGTGGGAAGCTAGCGACTAACCGCTTGAGTTATGGCACGGCCTGTATTTGTGTTTTGAATTTAACCCAAGTTCTTAAGAGTAGTAATAATAATTATAATAATTCAATTCTTTGTTTATTTACGTGCTGAGCTCAACAGCCAGTGGGCAATTACAAAGTCTGCACGAATACAAACAGCAGCAGCAGCAGGAAGACAAACACAAGAACTAAACGTACACGAAACTAAATTTTGATCAATTAAGACTCTTCGTATTTAAACCTGAGTTAAGTAAAAATATCCGTACATTTACAAACTGTACAAGTATCTGTCGCCGAAACACTTTGAGGTGATGGTCAGTGGCAAGAGGAGCTTGTGAACCTGGTGAAGTTAGCATGTTCCGAGACGGAACATCAATGGCGACTGTTTCGAGGACAGAGGGGAACATTTATTGCCACTTAAAACATTTATTAAGAAGAAAGTATAAAAGTGAAAACGTCTGTTATGCAGAAAATGTAATCTTTCTAGCGATATTCCACAGCTTGAAAAATTTTATTGTGGCAAAAAATTAAAGCTATCCCTGTAACAGGCCGTGGAGACCCGTAGGGTTGTGAGACGCCGGGGCTCCCACATTTTTTAGACAACCAGCTTACAGACAGTCGTGAGTTTGTCAGCCTTACGCGTCGGCCGCCCTTTAACCTCCTCCCCCCAAGAACTTTCCTGATACTCATTTCTGTTAGAGGCTGAGTCGAACCCAGGACCACAATGCGGTTGTCTGGAGTTAGTAATTGTAGCAGAGTTCCAATCAGCAGAAGCTTATTCGAGTTTAGATCTGACAAGAGCAAAATATAACATCTGCAGACTGTTTAAGGTGGAAACGAAAAATATTATTGTGCAAATTATCTCAAGTAATTCAGTGTATATGAAAATCGACATGATAATGAAAATTAAGTTTGCAATCAATATGCAAGCCCAAATTCTTAATAAGTGTTCGCAATATGAAAGAATTTCCAAGCCTGTACTGATAATTCAGAACGATCTTCTTCCTTGTAAAGGGAATTACTATGATTTAACCAAAATTAGGTTTCATAAGACCTACCGCGAGCCGGTCACTGTAGCCGAGCGGTCTAAGGCATGCACTGCCTTCGCTCGCTCGGAAGCCGAGATCGTGGGTTCGAATCCTATTCAGGGTATGGATGTTTGTGCGTTTTTCTGTGTTTGTCTACAGGTAGAGGCCTTGCGACGAACTGATCACTCGCCCAAGGTGTCCTACCGAATGTGTAAGATCTAGAAAAACCGAAGTGAACGGAGAAGTTCATGGAGGTAGGCCTAGGCCCACTGGGGCTGTAGTGCCAAGGAAAAAAAAAAGATCTACCGCGCGCCATTTACGTACACGACCAACATCTGACTGTAAAAGTAAACAAGGCATGTACTGTTTTCGCTCGCTTGGAAACCGGGACCGTGGGTTCGAATCCCATTCAGGGCATGGAGGTTTGTGTGCGTTTTTCTGTTTGTGTACAGGTAGAGGCCTTGCGACGAGCTGATCACCCGCCCAAGGAGTCCTACCGAATGTGTAAGATCTAGAAAAACCGAAGTGAACGGAGAAGTTCATGGAGGTAGGCCTAGGCCCACTGGGGCTGTAGTGCCAAGGAAAAAAAAAAGATCTACCGCGCGCCATTTACGTACACGACCAACATCTGACTGTAAAAGTAAACAAGGCATGTACTGTTTTCGCTCGCTTGGAAACCGGGACCGTGGGTTCGAATCCCATTCAGGGCATGGAGGTTTGTGTGCGTTTTTCTGTGTTTGTGTACAGGTAGAGGCCTTGCGACGAACTGATCACTCGCCCAAGGTGTCCTACCGAATGTGTAAGATCTAGAAAAACCGAAGTGAACGGAGAAGTTCATGGAGGTAGGCCTAGGCCCACTGGGGCTGTAGTGCCAAGGAAAAAAAAAAGATCTACCGCGCGCCATTTACGTACACGACCAACATCTGACTGTAAAAGTAAACAAGGCATGTACTGTTTTCGCTCGCTTGGAAACCGGGACCGTGGGTTCGAATCCCATTCAGGGCATGGAGGTTTGTGTGCATTTTTCTGTTTGTGTACAGGTAGAGGCCTTGCGACGAGCTGATCACCCGCCCAAGGAGTCCTACCGAATGTGTAAGATCTAGAAAAACCGAAGTGAACGGAGAAGTTCATGGAGGTAGGCCTAGGCCCACTGGGGCTGTAGTGCCAAGGAAAAAAAAAGTGAACAATCGCTAGCTGAATTAATAGCTCAGTGGGCTTTAAGGTGGCCAGCAAAAGGAAGACAGTTGGAGTAATTAATTACGTCACGTAGATCATCTGTAAAAAACATTAAACGGCAAAGGCTGTACAACTGACCCCTGAGGTACGCCTCACTGCACGACAAAAGGCACGAGATTGCCTGTTTGTTAAATAACTGAGAAACCTGTTTACATAACCGGAAGGTTATCCACAGTTACTGAGTTTGTGATGAAGCTGTGCGTGTGGAACCATGTGCAGAGAATTACCAAAATCAAAATAGATGGAGTCAATTTGATTTTGTGAACAGATTAAGGGGGTAAAAAAGTCAGAGAAAGTGGCCAAGTTGTTAACAGTAGATTTAGATCTGATAAACACCTGCTGCGAAGGGTTCAATTTAGATTTTAAAAAGTGAGAAACGTGGCCACGTATGTTAAATTAAAAAAAAACTAGAAAAATTTTTGGAAACAGCTACTGGTCTGTAGTTATGAACAAAGGTAGTTTTTCCTTTTTTTGAAAACAGGGACAATAGCCGCTTGCTTCCACAAGTTGGGAAAAGTATTCCGAGATAGGTTAAGATTAAAAATAAATTTGAGAACAGACACAAAATTTTTAGAACAGCCCTTCATAAAAAAAAACTGGTTATATCGCCAAGTCCGACTGATTTAGTTGGCCGCAACTGTTTTGTACTGTTACAAATATCCGGGTCTCAAGCAGGAACTGAGGATGAGACTTCTGTAGATTGAGGAATAAAAGGAAAGGTTCCAGGGCAAGAACTACTACAAGCGATTGAAAATATTTTCAAAATTCCTCAGCAATATCACGAACTTCAGTTACTAGAATATTATTTGTATCAAAATGTATAAATCAGTAATATTTTCCCTAAATAGAGATAAAATTTCCAGAATTTTTAGGGTGAGATTTTAGATTTTCATCGATGGATTTGAGCCAAGGAAATTTGTCATTCTTAATAGTCGTTTTAATTAATTTACGGTAAAAAGAAAATTTCTCTTACAAGCAGTCAGCCTTTTATTTCTTGTAACATCTATAAATAATTTTTCTTTGTATTGCATGCTTTTAATTTTCCAGAAAACCAGGCAGGATATTTATGCGTTTCATGTATCCAGAAGGAAGCGCTGCATCTGTGGCTTGGGTTACAGCAACATTTAATCTGTCAACGGCAGCATCAACAGACGTTTCGTTGTAGAGTGAAGTCCAGTCATAGTAGACAGGGTGTCATAAAGCACTGTATAATCCCCAGCAGAAAATCTCTTGTAAAAACATTAACATTTTGTTTAAATCGTAGAACTGGTACCGTAAAATCAATGATAAAGGAGGATGGAAATGATCAGTTTGAACTAGGCCGTATTCAGCATGATCGACAGAAAGAACAGCAAAATTTGACAAAAGAAAGAAAAAAAAAGATTTTAAAAGCTAATGCCGTTGTCAGGATGATTATGTTGATTAAAACCNACCATTCTATCCAGTGGGTGCCGGGGCTCTTTACCCGGAGATAAAGCGGCAGGGGCGTGAAGATGACCACTCACCTCCAGCTAGTGTGGAGGTCAAGAAAATGTGGATCTATATATCCACTCCCCCATACGCTTTCATGGCGTAGTGCTTAATTAGTTAAGCACATGGAACAACTTTACCAGTTCACTTATTAAAATGCTGAACAAGAGTTCAAAAGCATAATAATAATAATAATAACTCATGGAGCTGAGCCATTCTTGATAAGTCGCCAATTGTGCAGATATTCAAGAATTTCCCCAGCATTTTATGGAACCCGAAGGTTCATCACCGTGTTCGAAACAGTTTTCCAGCGGTTCCTATCCTGAGTCAGATCAATTCAATCCATACCATCCCATCCTCTCTCTCTGAGAGCCATTTTAATATTGTCCACCCATCTACGCCTTGGTTATCCCAGTTAGGAGGGTCCCTTGTCACCACGACATGGCGCGTCCTCAGGTTGCGGATGGAGGAGACGCCCTCCAGGTACGGAGGGAAGCTGCGAATATACTGAATAAGCAGTCTCGAACAGCCGATAAGGGGTGGTCCTTCAACTTGGGGGTAGGACGTGGGGCTAACAACTCCTCACCCTAAAAAATAAGCGTGTTACGAAAATGTTCAAAAAGCCTCGGACCTGGACGGATCCTGGGTAATAATAATATTGTGGTAGCCACTACGATAAACAGTAACCAGATGCTGAGTCTGCAGACGCCCCTGATGTTCTTGCACTTCCTTACCGTTGTTTCATATGTTACTTAACGACACTGACAATATCTTGACTATTTAGCGTCAAATGGTAGGATAACTGATGTGTTAATAATTGGAAAGTATCTGGAAGTTAGCATTCGTGAAGTAATCCAGTATTTCCTTGGAGACGCTGAGAAAAACCAAGAAATATGTAAGAGTTCTTAACCAATGTCCCGGGCGAGATTCGAACCGAAATCTTTGGATGTTACAGCCACTTCATTCTTGTCGGATTATTATTATCATTGAATTGAATCTAATAGAATTAAACTGAATTGTCATATTATATATATATAAGCAGTCAAAATGTGAATGAAAATTTCAGTAGAAGAATACAGAACAATTGCAGCTTGCAGCCCAAGACCCACAAGACGTAAAATGGCACTAGAGATTGGAACTGCGCTGAAAGTCAACACCCTCAAGCACCTTGGTTACTGACTGCCGCTAGAAGTGGAAAGAGAAATAGACGCTAAAAAATCTAACCTTTTAAAAGCAATATCTCACGAACACAGCTTTTAAGCCATCAGAATTCTACAGACGCACCGGTCTGTACACGCGAAACTTCCCACTGTACCTCCTTAAGTGAACTTGCCGGTTACTCTCGGTATTTGCCCTGCATAGCGCCGAATGGTAGGATGACTGTGTTTAGTAGGAAACGATCGTGGTCTTATAGTATGTACTACTCCGACATTTCTTATTCAGGGTCTGAGGAAAAGAAAGAAGAACCTTAGTAAAGATGCCCGAAAAGCGGCCTCCGTAGTCTAGAGGTAACGTTCCCAACTCATGACTCGTAGTACGCGGGTTCAAACACCCGGCGGAGGTCGTCGAATTTTTAAGGGCGGAAAAATTCAGGGAACAAGTCCTCCGGGAGGGACTTTAAGCCGTGGGTCCCGTGTCGTAGATTTACGGCACGTAAAAGAACCTCATACCTCCAAAGGAGGTCACTGAGCCAAAATTGCGGACGTTTGCCGCCCAACAGCAGTCTCTAATACCTCTGGTAGATGGGGGAAGCATTATAGATACCTCTCAGCTAGTAGAGCCGGTCTTGCTGGCTGGGCGGGACTGATGGTAAGCACCAGTACCGGTAGGATATAGAGACTGGTAGAAATCATAGAGGGAAGCACAATGGACCAATACAGGTCGCCAATAACTAACTAACTAACTAACTAAAGGTGCCCGGACCGAAATTGGAACAGAGTACCTCCCGAATATATGTATGCCAACCCTCCATGATTTACCCTCCCATCTACGTCTGTGACTTCCAAATTGTCACCCCCTTCTAAAGAAGCAGAAGCCGGGATAGCGCAGTCGGTATACCGACTGACTACTAGACTGAAGACCGAGAGGTCGGAGTTTGAGTCCCGGTAAGGTCAAGAATTTTCTCTTCTCCACGGGGTCCAGACTGGTTCTGGGGCCAACGCAGCCTCCTATCTAACGGACACCGTGGGCTCCTACCCCGGGGGTAAAGCGACCGGGGCGTGAAGCTGACCACTCACCTCCAACTAGTGCAGAGGTCAAGAAAATGTGGATCTATACATCCACTCCCCCATACGTCTTCATGCCGTAGTGTTTAATTACTTAAGCAGGGGGACAACTTTACCTTTAACCTTCTAAAGAGGTACAGCGCTCCATCTCCCATTGTTGTGCTTACATTGGCAGAGAACCTCTCCACGCGGAGCTGCACAAGGCAAGTTATATGGGTACAAGAAGGCCATGGATATCAAGTCTGGGTCCTGGGGTGATCTATCTCGCGTGCTTACTTAAATCGAAGACAGAAGAGTCTTCGGTGAACTGAGTCATGTTTGTATTATGAGGAAAGTGCTACGGAGTAGTTGCTTCCCCTTTCTAGCCCACCTCCCCCTTCGTTAAGAACAGCTCCAAAGTTCTTTCCCCAGTGACGACAAAAATAAGGCAAGCCTAGTTTCTGCTGCTTGAAGATATTACGACATGGTCTAACAAGGTGCTCCATGAAGCGCTTATTCGTTAAACAAACTACCTTAATGTTTACTAATATAATTTCTTATTCTTAACGTCTTATACTTTACAAAGTAAGGTAGAAATAGAAGTATTTAATGTATATAGTGATATGATGCCTCAAAGGTGGAATAGGGGAGCCAGAAGTGATTGCCGTTGCTAAGAAACGGCGCGGTAAGCGTGTTTCTGCGGTAACTAATACACACACAATAGTAAGACTGGCAGAAGCGGTATTTTCTACGCGATCCGTGCTATATAACGAGGACAAAGGGACAAAGGTAGTGCCCACATTAAGACCGACCCTTCCTTCGTCGAAGAGCAGGTCCCATTTCGAAAAACATACACGTCTAGGAGAAAATAAAAATCTTGGTCATGTATCTGGAGGAGACTGAAGAAAGTAATGACTGTACTGGCGAAGGCCATCAGAAATTTAACTGGCCGACCGTAATGATTATGAACGATATATTCTAAGTAGTCGCAAAAGTATTTTACCAGATCATAACAGAGCTCAATGGGCTCGAGTCAGGAGACATAATAGTCTCAATTCTGGAGAAATAGGTCGCCTAAGTTTTCTCTTCTTTAATCTTCATGTTCCAGCGTTCATACCGTGACTTCACTGCAGTGAGGCCGCGCTGCATTTTGCAGATAACACAACGACGTTCATATTTCTCTGTTGAATAAATACGGGTGTCGTCCAAGAACAAAGCAAAATGTGTTCCAGGTTCTGCGGGTGTATTGTTTATATTGTGACATGACATCTGAAAGCCGGAGTAAGACACTGCTAGGCAACAGTTTGCCAAGCACTTTCCGCAACATTACCACGGGATTGACAGACGTTTCGTGGTAACGGATAAGAGAGGGTAATACACGAACTGTTGGAGGTAGTTATCTCTCTTCGATTTGTATGCCTGAATTATAAAAGAGAGTTCGTAAGACAGTCGTCGGTCAGACAGTAGCAGCAGAAAAGAGAACCAAGAACTAATTTTCACTAGTCGTAATTTTTTTCCCCCTTGGCACTACAGCCCCAGTGGGCCTAGGCCTACCTCCATGAACTCCGTTCACTTCGGTTTTTCTAGATCTTACACATTCGGTAGGACTCCTTGGGCGAATGATCAGCTCGTCGCAAGGCCTCTACCTGTGGACAAACACAGAAAAACGCACACAAACATCCATGCCCTGAGTGGGATTCAAACCCACGATCCCGGCTTCCGAGCGAGCGAAGACAGTGCATGCCTTAGACCGCTCGGCTACCGTGACCGGCCTAGTCGTAATTCAGTCGTAAGAAAATTCGTGAGAAGTTGAGTGTTCAGTTATGGAGTGCTAACCAGCGAACAACGGAAGCTGAAGAAGTGACCGACTTGTAAATCAGAACCAAGTCAGTCACGCAGAAGAGAAGACACTCGTAGTCCAGCAAGAAATGGAGCGAGTCTTAGGCAGCCATTGATTAGGAGCTGTTATAATTGATTGTGATTGTAAAGAAGGGCCAATAAATCCAATCATACAATCCAGAACCCATTATTATTAGTCACGGAACCCTGGACACGTGACAACATATAGACTGTATAATAATGGGGTACTTCACTGACTGCCTGTTATACTTTCTGGCCCTCGTTAGCACAATGAATCTCGGTTCCTAGTCCCACGGGATCTGCGACTTAATATTATTCTCTGGCAGCCTTCGGACTGACTGGTAATAGCACAGTGGTAGAAGAGCTGGTTCATATGCAGAAAGTCTTTACGCCTAATGGCAGTCATCTTGATCAAGAGACAGAGGACGATATTACCACATTACCGCCAAAATTCAGACAATAAAACTATTCAGCCCAAAAGAGATCAAAGAAGAAATTGGTTTCTTAAATGTCAAAAAACCACCTGGTATTGACAAAATCACCCCCAAAATGATGAAAGAGTTGCCAAAAAAGGGATTGGTCATGCTAACATAGATCTATAATGCTATGCTAAGACTTAGTATTTGGCCAAAACAATTAAAAACAGCAGAAATTATCTTGATACCAAAAAAAAGGAAAAAGGAAAAGAATTATCTTCGTATCGTCCAATAAGCTTACTGTCCGTAATAAACAAACTATTTGAGAAGCTGATACTTCGGAGACTAAATATGGGCCTAAAGCCAGATGAATGGATGCCTCCACACCAATTCGGATTTAGGAATCATCACTCTACAATAATACAAACACATAGAATAATCCATAAAATAAATGAAGCATTAGAAGACAAACAGTACTGCACGTCAATATTTATAGACGTAAGCCAAGCCTTTGATAAGGTTTGGCATGATGGACTCCTCTTCAAGATCAAAAAGGTGCTCTCTATAAAATACTTTAGAATACTCAAGTCATATCTGTCTGACCGAGAATTCCGAACACGAGTTAACAAGGAGGT
Source organism: Cryptotermes secundus (assembly GCF_002891405.2). NCBI lineage: Eukaryota > Metazoa > Arthropoda > Insecta > Blattodea > Kalotermitidae > Cryptotermes > Cryptotermes secundus. The sequence continues at coordinate 217,972 of NW_019725413.1, read as the reverse complement.
ATCCAGCAACTTCACCATCAAATCTGGAGTCCCACAAGGGAACGTTTTAGGCCCGATATTATACGTGCTATTCACAACAGATCTCCCAACGACTACTTACACTACAACAGGGACATTTGCTGATGACACGGTCATTCTTGCTAACCATGATGATCCAGTAACTGCCTCGCAAAGACTACAAAGTCGTCTAGCCAAATTAGAAATTTGGCTAAAAAGTGGCGAATCCACACTATTATTTTTAGTTTAGATTTTAGCAATCAGAATATTACATAATTCTATAAGCTAAAGTGCTGATTACTCATTAGATATACTAATGACTTGTGGCGTGAACAGGTTGATATCCAGCGAAATCACCTGTATAATCTATAAATAGTATCTATACATTAACTTAAGAGTAGTTCACTTGGCCACAGTTTTTTGAGTCTTTTGTTGCTTACTGGTTCCAGGAGTTGTTCCATGAGCTGATTGGGGTGGTTTTCTATGGAGTTATGATGTGTGATGGCTTTCTTGCGTATTGCTTCCTGCACGGTTGGTACCATCGACATTAATGAAACCAAATCTATACAGATCACCTTCAGAATGAGAAAAGAGCAGTTCCCAGCCGTACACATGAATAATACCCAAATTCCACAATCATCAGCAGTAAAGTATAATGGACTCCACCTGGATTCCAGGTTTACTTGGAAGCAGCATATAGCCAAATAAAAAAGAAAACAGGTAGACCTAAAAGTAAAAGATATACATTGGATCACTGGAAGTAAATCTAGCATATCGCTGGATAGTAAAGTACTTCTTTACAAGACAATCATAAAGCCTATTTGGACCTATGGAATCGAACTATGGGGATGCGCCAGTAAAGCGAACATAGCCATAATGCAACGAAGGCAGTCCAAAATACTGCGGATGGTCACAAATGCACCTTGGTATGTGACTAATCAGACCCTACATGACGATCTCAATGTACCATTCATCAAAGAAGTCATCCAAGAAAAAAGCATAACCATCACGATAAACTAGGACACCATAGCAACACATTACTGCAGCCCCTACTGGAACAACAACAACGAAGAAGGCTAAAGAAATTACGGCCAGCAGATCTACTTGATGGTTGCAGAGGATCTCTCATTGGAGGAGCCCTCCTCACGACACAATAAGCACACGAGGACGGTGTTTAAAGTAGCAAATTAGCTTAAAGAATGTATTTAATTCTGATTGCTAATAAATATATATATAAAGGCAGAAGGTCTTGATTTCTATTCCTGCCTGTTTTAATAGGATTGGTGTATTTCGGTCTACCGACCGACCGGTGTACTTCAAGTCATTGTCAAATTCAAAGTCACCTTACGATCTACATTCAGTTGGCCAGTCAGTCTTTTTGTCAACCCCTATCTGGGGCCCAAGAACAGATTTTTGATACTGTCAGAGAGTTGCGGTTCTGTCAATACTGGGCGCCCTCCTTGACGAGAGGACGGGTCTGTTATTATTTGCAGCCATAGTCAGCAGTACAGGTTAATTTTACTTTAATACTTTGTAAATAATGCAGTGTACCTCGGTGTCACTTTCGACAGGAGGACGACATGGAGACACCACATCGAAAGGGCTGTAACCAAGGCCTTATGCACGTACCTTAAGGACCAATTCCCTATTCAAAAGTGGACGTTTAAGTATTAATATGAAGATTAAACTTTACAAAGCTCTGATTAGGTCAGTTATGACTCGTGCGAGTCTCACCTGGGAGTATGCGACGGACGCTCACCTCTTGAATTTACAGCGCCTCTAGAACAGAGCACTCCGTGCTATTGGAAAACTTGACATGTCCGCGAATTGCACGTAGTTTTCAAATTTTCTTAAATTATACACGACACAGGCAGAAGTAATCCTAAACCATGTAAATCAAAATGTACGTGGCACTGGGCAAGGAGAAGCCAGACATAGGAAGTATAAGAGGCTTAAACTTGGCGGCGTTCAGGCCTACGGCTGTTCAGCTGACTAACTGCAGTTTCAGAGTAGTGACAAAAGTTGGGGCAAAATCTGCTGCATAACCCTGCATTGACAGGAAACCTCTGTGCACCTTATATAAATGTTACTTAGTATAATGTAGTGACAGGGTGCACAGAGCCCATAGTGACCTGGACACCGTGACAGGGCGGATATACCCGTGCTGAAACTGCGGTGCAACAAACGTAGCGCCTACATAGAGAGGCAGACCCCTGTACAGTGTAGTGCAGTGACACAGAGCCCACAGTGACCTGGACGCCGTGACAGCGCGGATATACCCGTGCTGAAACTCCGGTGCAACAAACGTAGCGCCTACATAGAGAGGCCGACTTATCCCTTGTCGAAGAACAGGCCCCATTTCAAAACACGTACGTATCTAGGCGAGAATAAAAATCTTGGTCATGGGTCTCGAAGAGACTAAAGCCAGGAATGACTGTGCTGGCGAATGCCAGCAGCAATTTAACTGAGGGAACGAAGAAGCAAAAGTAAAATTGTCCTTATGGCTTGTTAATTAAGCACTACACTTGAAGACGAACGGTGGAGTGAAGATATAGATAAGGCCTCTTCCTAAACACAGGTCAACACAGACACTGAATAAACACACACCCAACATCCAAGCCCTGAGTGAGATTCGAACCCACGATCCCATTGTCCGAAGGGGCGAAGACAGTTCATGCCTTAGACCGCTCGGCCACTGTGGCCAGCGAGAACCCGGAAGGACAGCTGTAAATGCAAAAGACACTGAAGAATTTTATTTGTCAGACGAGCGTTTTTAATTGGGTGTATGCGGTAGGGTAATTGGTTGAGACACTATGATACAAGCCAGAAGATCGCGGGTTAGAATCCCGATGAGGTCGTTGGATTTTTCAAGTGACCTAATCCTTCCAGCCGCACTATGATCCAGGGTCGACTCACCCTCTAACAGAAATGAGCACCAGGAATCTTCCTGGGGTAAAGGGCGGCCGGCGCGTAACACCGACAACCTCACGGACGTCTGTTGAGAGAATTGTTTAGAAAATGTGGGATCCTCGACGTCTCACAACCCTATGGGTCTCCACGGCCTGTTACAAGGATGGCTTTAATAATAAGTATTAAAAGTATTATAAATTATTCTTCTGTCCTGATACTTTATGGGGGTCAGTCACAATATTATTCTGTGCGCCCCCCTTCTGGAAAACTTGCCGCCCACTTGGCCGTGCCCTTGTACGGGCCCTCGTCCCCAAACTAGATGGGGTACAGCGGGTGTTCAAATCCTGTATCACCATGACAACATATAATAAGCTGTATATACCGAGCAGAGTATCATTAAGTCATACGGATGATGGGCTTTTGTTTGCATAAGTACCAAGTAGTATTACAGGCAATTAAGATGTCAAGCGTGGGAAGAGTTCACTGTGTCTGAGTGTTGCCTTCCGACACACAGGCTCTGATGCTAGACAATTATACTGAGATTTCTCTACGTTCAAAATCATACTCAATAACAGCATAGTCTGCCAGCTGATCACGAAACGTTCGAAGTTCTCGCCGCCACTGATCTCTTAAGCCAATTATATTCCCTTCAAACCCTCACATTGTTAGACAATTGTATTGTGATTTTACTCAGATCCAGGAATACTCAAGAACCGTGTAGGCTGTCAGCTATTCATGAAACGTTCATACTTCTCAGAAGACACCGCCATTGGTCTCTTTGAGTCAATTACATCCTCTCCACAGACTAACATTCTAATGTAGTGGCTCACAGAGCATCCTGGGACACCGGCCTTTGGTGAGGTGAAGGTAACGTGACGTTAAGAGAAAAGAATCTATTAGTAATGTGACAAGACGGCCGAAAACCGCAATGATTTAAGGAGAGGCACCCATTTCTAGGCAAAAGTGCGGTAAACAGATTTAGCAGTTGCAGTCAGTCTTAAGTTGCATTGTTAGTAGCCGATACGTAGCAACGATTACTGAATAAAGAGAATACTTTAAGCGTGTTATAGTTGTAGTGATCTGTAGAGTGTAAATTAGTGAGATTGTTATAAGTTATTTGCAGTTACTAATTATAGGCTTTCAGTAAATTCATTTATCATTGCAAACCCTGTGTCTAATCACATGACAAGTGACAATAATGTCGAGTTTAGATGAAATATAATATATTTTTACGTGATTTAATGATCTCTGTATTTAGTACTCTTCGTAACTATTAACCTAACACAGTAAACGTAAACATGTCCCTGTGCTTAATTAATTAATTACAAAGCCATGAAGATACGACCGAAGGGTCAGAGTTTGAGTCCCGGCAGGGTCAAGAATTTTCTCTTCTCCATGTAGTCCAGACGGGTTCTGGGGTTCACGCAAACTCCTATCCAGTGAGTAGTGGGGGCCCTTTCACTGGGGGTAAAGCGGCAAGGACGTGAAGCTGACCACTCACTTCCAGCTAGTACCGAGGTCAAGAAAATGTGGATCTATATATCCACTCCCCCATACACCTTCATGGTGTAGCGCTTAATTACGTAGTTAAGCAGGGTGACAACTTTACTTTTTACCAAGCCATGAAGATGTAAATTGGAGTGGATGTATAGTTTCATCATTCTTGACCTCGGTACTAGATTGAGATGAATGGTCAGCTTCAAGCCCCAGTCGCTTTATCCCCGGAGAAATAGTCCCCGGTACACATTGGATAGGAGTCTGGGCGGGCCCCAGATTTAGTCTGGACGCTGTGGTGTCGAGAAAAATCTCTTGCCCCGTTTTGGAGCCTGTCGCCGTTTTGCAGCAATATATTATCTCTCTGTACGAGGCACAGAGTCGAAGTTAGCCAAGTTGGGTAAGTGACAGGCTTTGGAGAAATTATGTAAGATGAAAGGTCTAGGTAGAACAGAGGTGACAGAGTCCGACGCTGGCAACAGATTCATCGCACCGAGCCGGCCCATATCTTCTTCGACCCTAACTCTAAGAAAAAAAAAGAAAAAAAAAAGAAAACAACAACAACTCCGTGGCCTGTAGTCCGCAAGCGAACTATACCGACCAAGCGACCGCCGCTTTTCGGCGAAGTTTAGTGCCAACTTTTGCGGATAGAGGGTGTCGCATGGTCAGTGCAATGAATCCCCACGGCCGTTAATTTCGGTTTTCTAGACCGGAGCCTCTATTTCCTTGAAATAGCTCCTCAATTATCATCACGAGGCTGAGTGGACCCCGTTCCAGACCCACTACTTGTTTTATCCCCAGACATTTCCTACCTTCACTATACCTATACTCTTATTTTCCAGTGTTTCTACCGTGAAGATAGAGACAGTACGTTCGTGCGAAAGGGTTGGTATAGCGGTAACATTTTGAACTCTTATTCAGGTGTTCGCTTAGAATCCAGGCCCAGACGCTAGTTACCCTGCCTTTTATTTCGTGATTTTAATTAGTCTGTCTACGAAAATGGCCTGATAATATCTCAATTAGACCATAAGCCTTTCCTTACGAATGTTTTCTGGATTAACTGTTCACTTTTCATCCAACTGTTCGACTAGCTATATTCCAGCTAGTGACAGCAGAAATAAACTGCAGAACGGCTAGTAAAGTTGACTAATGATCTGAATATTCTACGTAATATAACNAACGTCGGTTAACACCACATATACACGGTGCCAAATCCCAGAAGACTGCTTTCTTCATAGTCACCGCCGTGAAAGCCTCAAATCTTACAGAGTATAAATATACTGAAATTCTACCGATTTATGTCATGAAATTTTACAACATAGAAGCATGTCAATTAAACACGAAATGAAAGTATTTACGTAACCTATAAATTACGTGTGTGTGTATATTCAAATCATTAGACAACCCGCACAGCATTTCAGCACACCATTAGCGACGCGAAATTGTTTCTTTTTGGTCAGTGTTGGAGATAGTTTTCACATTTTGCTTGATTAATGATTGGTAAAAACAACAAAGCAGATATTTAAATAAAAAGGATTTAATCAGCAAGATTAATGGTCAACGGGAAGATAAATGGATTCGATTTAGATCATGTACAGTCACTGTCACAATTCTTGAAAATTTTGGAGCTCACAGGTTTGCCTAATATCACGCAATTTCTGTTGCGGTCAGGAGACAGGAGCAGATGTCAATTACATTAAATAATTTAAAACATTTCGACTGATCAATGTCTCAGGTCAGTGAGTGACTGCAGCAGTCTGAGGATTTGCACAACGTGGTTCGTAGAACATAAGCGACCCGTCTTCATTTGTTAAAACGCGTCTTCGTGAATTTCTTGCGCAAATAAATGTATGAAATTAACAACTACTGGAGAGTTATATTTATCAATCTTTACGTTTTTATCCGAAACTACGTATCTAGAAGAACTTTGGTGAAATTTGGTGTTTGGGTCAACACAAAACTGGCAGCTGATTTTGTTGCATATCGGACCAAGTATTTACGCTATGTAAAACAGAATTCCAACTTATAGAGTTAAAAAAACAGTTCATAGGACATACAGGTTAGGAAACATATGCATTTAAACGTAAAACCATCTCTGTGCATAATTAATTAAATTCTACACCCTGAAGACTTATGGAAGTATAATTCCATTATTTTTAACCTAGGCACTAGATGGAGGTGAGTGGTCAGCTTCATGCCCCGGTCGCTTTACCCATAAGGAAAGATCCCCTGGTACCCATTGGATAGGAGTCTGGGTGGGTCGGAGAATTTGTCTGGACACTGTACAGAAGAGAAGAACGTTTCGCACTTGCCGAGAAACGAACCCTGCTTCCTAGGCCACTATATCGACTGAGCTATCCCGTCTCATGTACACATTCTGCTGTATTAAGAATTCTGGACTGTTCCATTAATGTCTCCAATTTTTAAAAATGTATTTAAGTACCTCTAAAACAGCATGACTTATGGGAAACATGTATGGAGTATAAAGAACATTTTGTTTCTCTCTATAACTATTGTTTATCGTTTTTCCCTGCGATAAATGTTTAATGAGTTACTATCGAGATGTCCTCAGAAATGCGCGTAGCTCTTCAGGAAGGTGTAGGTTTTCTATTGGTGCCAGATTTTAACCAAAACTGGAACCCATAGATAAATTTTAGCAAAACTCCACACTATCAAATTTAATGATTATCTGTGCAAGATCTGAGGTTTTCACGGCGGTTTCTAAGAAGAATGTCGTCTGCTGGGATGTGGCGTCATGTAGATATGGTATAAACCGACGTTTCGGAGGAACGATTCGCCTCCATCTTCAGGGTATAAAAATCCGCGAGCGAGGAACCAGCGTGAGCAGGTGGCTGCAGTTTACACGCGTTTAAAAATGTTTTAGACACAGAAAGGGGCACGAGGTAGCGTAGTTCGTTGAGGCACTATGCTACAAGCCGGAAGGTCGCGGTTTCGAGTCCCAATGAGGTGGAGTTTTCAATTTATATAATCCTTCCAACCTCACTAGGCCCTGGGAGTCGACTCAGCCTGTAACAGAAATGAGTACCAGGAATCTTCT
>NW_019725413.1:140646-210418 GCF_002891405.2 Cryptotermes secundus | reverse complement strand
ACGTCTCACAACCCTATGGGCCTCCACGGCCTGTTACAGTGAGCGAGGAAACATTGTGATGCTGACACAAAATACGTGTATAATTATGATCATGATCCACATATAACGTACGTCTAAACCATCCCTATTGTGCAGACATTTGGGTCCGTTTCACGAACACGATTTGTCTTTATGTAGTGTCAGGTATATTATCAGATATATAGTAAAGGGTTTCAAGGATTTTAAAAACAGAGGAAAAAATTAAACTGCGTTTTCTCATTTAGCCGAAACTTTTACCCTGGCACATATATCCGAAATTACAAGTCGTCACATCGTGCAAGACAGTAATGTTTCAGAGTTACCGTCACGAAAATCCGAAATCTCACTTCTCACCTTAGTTCCGTCTATCAGAGGCCAATTAGAAGCAGAAAGTTACTTGTACGGCTCGATTTCATTTAGCCATCTGCAGACAGAGCACCGCGTCTTTTGTAGTCACTCGCCCGTGAAATGAGCACGTGGCCCTGAGGCAGTACGAAAGCTTAACAAAGATAGCTAGTAAATCCTTCAAAATGCGGCTAAGTTCAAATATTTGGAAACGACGGAAATAAATCAAAGTGACACTCACGAGAAAGTTCAGAGCACATTCAATTAGAGGAATATTTGTTACAATTCAGTTCAGAATCATTAACCTTTTAGATCCCAGTGGTTACTATATGCACCACTAGATTTAGCACATTAAGACTCTGCATTCTGACCACATAGTGTATTTATATGTTTCGTATGGTTAACAGCGGTGTCTTCCCTAACAGCATTAATCGGTTGGTCTTTGGAGCTGTGACATAATGTGTTTCCAGTGAGGTAAGAACTGAGTTTATATATATATATAGTCACGTGTATGGGGGTACCAGTGACAAAAATAACGGGTTCTAGATAAGATGATTGGATTTATTGACACTTCGGACACAATCTCTCTTAAATACAATCTATACAGCGCTATCGCTGATTTACACAAACCACAGTTGCACACGCACTAGGATTCTCCGTCTTCACTTGTCGTCTCCTGGCAACGGATTTCAACGCAGAAACTACCATTTCAAATCACCAACAAGTGTTCTTGTTATTTCGTCTTCAGTCACTCTGCATTACTCTGTCCTAATCTGCACTCAATTAATGTTCACAATTCGCTAAGGACACGCTCCATTCTCGTCCTTGCACCCTCAACTGCTTAACCCTCCTGGATTATCCTTAGCTGCGAGCGGACTGGTGTTATATAGCTGCGGCAGAACGCAGAAAACACAGTTTTAGTGTTACATAGCGCAGACCACACAGAAAACAAATCACGTGATAGCTATCTCGCCAGTCCATTGGCGCGCTGACTGTTGCCTATCAATGAGCTATAAACATTCGTCATACTGTTGGGTGTGCGTATCGCGGGGTGCTTGTCGAGATGTTGCTTGGCAATGCGTTGGCATGTCACAATATATATGTATGTATGTATGTGTGTGTTTCGTATGGTAAAGTTGTCCCATGTGCTTAACTAATTAAGCATTACGCTATGAAGGCGTAAGGGGGTGTGAATGTATAGGTCCACATTTTCTTGACCTCGACACTAGCTGGAGGTGAGTGGTCAGCTTCACGCCCCGGCCGCTTTACCCCAGGAGAAAGAGCCCAGGTACCCATTGGATAGGAGGTTGAGTGGACCCCAGAGCCGGTCTGGACGACATGGAGAAAATTCCTGACCCTACCGGGACTCGAATTCCTACCCCTCAGTCGTCCAGCATATGATAAAATAAACAGCGACCGTTTCTCTAAAGAGCATTAACCGCTTGGTCTTTGTAGCGGAGACGTAGCGTGTATTCTGTGAGATGAGGGCTGAATTTGTGTATATTATTTAGAAGAAATACAGTCTTTAAAAGTTTAATTCCTCGACTATCTAAAAACTCAAGAATTAAAATGTATAAACTTGGAAGTTTATCTGAGATTTTCATACTGTCGTGAAACTTGGACTGTTGCCCTAAGCAAAGAACATAAATGCAGGGTTTCAAGGAACAGGTACCTAAGGGTAATATTTGGATCTGAGACAGAGAGAGAAATTTCGGAAGAGAGAGGAGGAAAATACTTAATACGTCTAAGACAAAGGTCAATTTGTCTCTTTTTTCTCGATTAAGCACCATGATATGAAGAGGAATGGGGGAATGGAGGTATACGTCCATCTGGTCAGCTTCACGGCGGATCTCCTTTTCCTCGGGATCCATTGAATAGGAGGCTGGAAGGGGCCAAGAGCCGGTCTTGGGGCTGTATAGTTGAGGCAAATATATACCTTTGCAAGGAATCGAGCCTCGATTCCTCGGTCGTCCAGCCTAGTCACTACATGGTCTGAGCAGTCCTCCTTTAAATAGGTCTAAAGAGTTACATAATTTTTACATTTTACAAAATATTATTAGGGTAGGACCAGCCTATGTAGGATGAGATAGGCAGGACATGTAGCATACATGGGGAGATGAGAAAAGGGACAAAGTGAGAAACCAGAAGAAAAGAGACAAATTCAGAGACCTTTGTTTCGGTGGACAGATGTTATTGTGGCATGTATATCCATTTCTAGGCAACGCCCGAAATACGCGCACGCAATAATAGAACCAGGTGGCAGAAGGTGTTTTCTATGTGGTCCGCATATATATCCACTGCTAGGTAATGGGTCAATAACACGTGTTCTTGATCCACTGCTAGGTAATGGGTCAATAACACGTGTTCTTGACAATAGAGAGGGTATTTTCCGTGGAGTCCGTACCAAGGAATTATTAACAGTGCACAGTCAAAAGAATTAGAAGACAAGGAGTACAACGGGGTACAAGCAGTTGCGAGATGAAGGTTCAGCTGTGGAGTGTTACCCAGCGGACAACGGAAGCGGAAGAATCTCCATTACTAAGATTCGTTACCAGAAAACGTCTAGTGAAGACACTGCAGAGGAATAGCCATTGTGGAGAGCTGTTACCACGTAAAGACTAGTGAAAGCAGACTGAGAAGACATAGTGTAGAGTGATTTGTAGCTTGGAAATCAGAAATAGTGTAATAATTATTTGTAGCTACGGCCTGTAAATGGTCACTGAATCTATTCATCACTCCAAACCCCACCTACAATCACAAAGACACGTGAATAAATCTTAAAGTAATGGCTTTTGAGGATGAGGACTGGATTTATTTGACTCAAGGTAGAGCCAACTTATGAAGTTCTTTGAACACGTTAATGAATATTCTGTATTTTCTTGCCCAACAGGAAGAGAGTCGGTTCCATAAGGAAGATACTGACACATGAAGCTAGTTAGTCGGAAGTTAGTACGTGTATGCAATATGTTAATCCTACTAACCACGGTTGTCAAGCGGCCTCCGTAGTCTAGAGGTAACGTTCCCACCTCATGACTCGTGGTACGCGGGTTCAAACCCGGCGGAGGTCGTGGAATTTTTAAGGGCGGAAAAATTCAGGGAACAAGTCCTCCGGGAGGGACTTTAAGCCGTGGGTCCCGTGTCGTAGCTTTACGGCACGTAAAAGAACCTCATATCTCCAAAGGAGGTCACTGAGCCAAATTCAAGGACGTTTCCCGCCCAACAGTAGTCTCTAACGCCTCTGATAGATGGGGCAAGCATTATAGATACCGCCAAGCCAGTAGAGGCCGAACTCGCTGGCTCGGTCGGGACTGATGGTACGCACCAATATCGGTAGGGTATAGAGACTGGTAGAATATCATAGAGGGAAGCACAATGAACCAATACTGGTCTAAGTGCATGGGGAAACCCACACTCTCCAATAACTAACTAACTAACTAACCACGGTTGTCATGACTGCTTTACACGTTCCGTTACCATCCTGAAACACGACCCCAACCGCGTGCCTCTTTACGTCTATAAGACTCAGCTAAGTTGAGGAAGGCGAAGCCACAGAATATCTTAGCTCACCTGAGATAAAATCACAAGCATGTGGCACAGCAGAGCGTATTAATTATGGCCGTAATATACATCCAGTCTACATCTCTGTATCCATGGCAACGAGGCTTTGTACTCAAAGCATCAAAGGGCACATTTGTCTGGCCCGTTCGGTAATGTAACGGTAAAGTTTCAGGACAATAATTTAAAAATTACTTTGGTATATTCAATATTTTTGCCGATCACAATGGCCGCGCGGTCTAAGGTATTAATTTTCTTCGCTCGCTTGAAAGCTGGGATCGTGAGTTCGAATGCCACTCAAGGCATGAATGTCCTTGTGTGTGTTTATTCTGTGTTTGTGTTGTCCTGTGTGTAGGTAGCCCTTGCGACGGACTGATCATTAGTTCAAGGAGTCCTACAGTCTGTGTAAAAAAGATTACGAAACTGAAGAGGAGGCCAGAACCCGACAAAGGGCTGTAGATCCACTAATGAATTAATTAATTCAATATTTTTAACATCCTGCTTTCTTTATGTCGCGTGGAGTTGCGTTAGAATATCTCCACCGTAGCCCTGCGAGTGGCAGAAGGCGACGAAAATGGTACTCGATACCTGGAGGTATAATTGGGCCACCCTGTCACTGAGGGACATAAATACAGGGACCTGGTCTTCCAGGTTGGGGGCTGGACGCGAAGCTGACGGCCTTCCCTGCAAAAAAAATAACTGTTGCGAAATCCAAAGAAGTGGGAACCGGATGGCCTAATTCACGGCAGCGCGGCAAAATAAACCACAGCCAGGACTAGACAAATCTTGTAGAATCTTCTAAGGAAGATTAGGGCTTAAAAAGGGCAACTTTGCTAATGATTATGATGATGATGATGATGATGATCAAACAGTTGTTTTTGTGCTGTTAAATGCGATCTCTCATCCACAAGTGTATATATATACACATATCTTTCTTAACAAGAGATTTTAAACAAAGGCCAATCTGTGTTGTTAATGCGCACTGCCTAATGATGGCTTTATAAGCTGCAACGTGTAGCACATTGTCATACTATTAAGACCAGTAAACTCATTATACACAGTAAATGTGAAAGAGATTTTCATAGTTCTGTTGAGACGGAAAACAATAACGAAGTATAGGTTAACACAACAGGAAGCACTCCTTGAAGATCCTCAGTCTATGTTCCTCCGTCAACGTCAGAGACCAAGTTTCACACCCATAAAGAACCACAGGAAAAATTATAGTTTTGTATATTCTAATTTCTAAGGTTCTAGACAATAGACGAGAACTCAGACGGTTTTGGACTAAATGGTAACAAGCATTACCCGAATTCAGTCTCCACTTAAGTTCCTCTTGTTTAAAAATGTTGATATTTTACTGTCGTTCCCAAATATCTGAACTTGCCACATTTTCCAAGCATCTGTTAGCTATCTCTATGTCATGATTTTTCCTTATATTTGAGAACATTCTTGGAAATGGGTCATTAGACAGCCTGAAAAGAAAATGTATTTTCTCTCTGGTGCTCATTTGACCTAACTATTAGCAAATCAGGACCGCCTCTATGGTCTAGTGGTCAGAGTTTCTAGCCACAGATCCACAGGTCCGGGTTCGATTCCCGGCGCTACCAGATTTTCTGAGAAGTAGTGGGCCTGGAACGGGGTCCACTCAGCCTCTTGAGGATAACCGAGGAGCTATTTCAAGGAAATAGCGGCTCCGGTCTAGAAAAGCGAGATTAACGGCCGTGGGGATTCGTTGCGCTAACCACGCGACACCCTCTATCCGCTAAAGTTGGCACTATCTTCGCGGACAAGCGGCGGTCACTCGGTCGGTATAGTTTTCTTGAGAACTAAAAACACGGAGATAGTTTGTTTTTTTGTTTCTATCAGCAAATCAATCTATATACTTCTATATTTTACGAGTATAAATTCAATTCGTGTTCATTTATACGTTGTTAAAGTAAATTGTCAAGATATGAGCACAAGGTAAATTTAAAACTACACTGAATTACTCATCAGTTCTTGAAGACTAATGAGGGAGCGGAGGTATAGCTCCACGGACTTCCTAACCTAGCATTCATTCGTCCCCGGTATCCATTGCAAACAAGGCTGATTGGAACCCAGGGAAGTCTGGAGCGTCTGGAGAGTGTAAAGAAGAAACACCCCTTTTTCTGTCAGGAGCCCAACCCAGATTTCCTAGCCATCCAATACGTACCTTAGTCACTGTACTGATTGTGCTAAGAGCCGAGATAGCGCAGTCGGTGTAGCGACTGGCTACGGGCTGAACGACCGAGGGGCCGGAGTTCGAGTCCCGATAGAGTAAAGAATTTTCTCTTCTCCATGTTGTCCAGAACGGATGTGGGGCCCACCCAGCCTCCTATCCAATGGGTAGCGGGTACTCTTTCCCCGGGGGTAATGTAGCAGGGGCGTGAACCTGACCAATCGCCTCCAACTAGTGCCGAGGTCAAGAAAATGTAGGTCTGTACATCCACTCCCCGGTACACCTTCATGGCGTAGTGCTTAATTAGTTAAGCACAGTACAAATTTACCTGTTTATCTTTTTACTGATTGTGCTAACGTTGTTTGGATGAAAATTTTGGGGGGTATAATACGTCACCAGCCGTAACTACACTATATAGTTTCGAGTGGTAGAATGATACATGAACAGGAAACGATTAAGGAGGAAGATACCATGCCTTAATTTATCTCCGAATTTTTTATGGAGGGAATGAGGAAAACTAGTGCAAGGCTCGGGATAGCACATCTCCCGGCCGAGATTCGAACCCAGCACAAGTCTACAGTGTTACCGCAATACCACTCTGCTGGGTTGCAATGGCTTTAACGGTAATGTCATTCGCCGGGTTAGAAAAAGCCGACTTCAAGGCAATGCATCTCACTCGGAGCGTGGAAATTGTTAATAGAGTAGCCGTGTTTCCAGCTTCAAGGTTCCAATATGCAGATCAGCTGTTTGCGTCTGTAATGGGAGATCATCAATACGATTCGACCCGATACGTTTGGAAACCAAAGCTTCGAGGCGTGTCTTGCGAAGAAGCGCCTGGCTGAAGTCAACATTAACAAACTTACCTTGTGGGCCATATATCGGCCAGTTCAAAAATCGAGATTACATAGCGTCGATTGTAGATAATCGATAATGAATTGAAAATTCTTTGGTTAAAGCGGTCGTAGCTTAATCGAGGTACTAACGCGATGTTTGGCTTAAGGGACTAACGAAAGCCATAAAATGCGGCATTTAGGATGCCGAAATTCGATCCGGGCCGATCACAGTGGACGCGTGGTGTGGGGCATGAACTGTCTTCGCTCATTCGAAAGCTAGGATCGTGGGTTCGAATCCCAGTCAAGGCATTCTCTGTTTGTGTTGTCCTGTGCATAAGTAGCTGCCTTGCGACGGGCTGATAACTCGTCAAAGAAGTCCTACCTTCTGTGTAAAGACCAAGAAACTGAAGATGAGCGCTTCACGCGCTAATTTCAGGTTGTAGACCGGCTCTGAGACTCACCCAGCCCCTTATCCAGTAGGTACTGGGTGCTTTATCTCCGGGGTAAAGCGGCTGCGGCGTGAAGCTGACCGGCCAAGGTCAAGAATACTTGGATCTATACATCCACTCCCTCATACGTCTTCAAGGCGAAGTGCTTAATTACTTAAACACAGAGACAACTTTACATTTGCCTATTTTTATTTAAATAAGATATCAATACGCAGAATAACGCAAGAAGCTGAGATACAGTTTGGTGTTAGCTTTATTTCTCTACATGGTCACCAAGTCTGTTTAGACACTTAACATAGCGACTTATCAGCTTGACAAGCTCAACAGTTTCACGGATGTTGCAGCACTGTGTAAAAGAAGAAATCTCTTGGTCAACAATCCTGGTCTGTTGCGTCAATGGCCTCCTTAAGACACTTCAGATTCTCCTGATAAGCAGTTGAATTTATTGTTTGAACAATGCGGTGTGGAATCTACCAAAATAAGTCCATGAACATCCCAGAAAACAGTAGCCATCATTTTCGCTGCAGACTGCATTGTCTTGAATATATTTTTGACTGAAAAGTGAGGTTGCTTCCAGGCCATTGATTCGGCCTTGTTCTCTGGAGACGTAGTCTCCGCTCCTGTAACATTTCTGCTTAAGAATGCTTCACAATTCTCCTAACGCTGCGAAAGCATCAGGCGGATCTGCCAACAATCGTCTCTCTATTGCCAGTTGTAGATATTTATCATTTCGAAATGCTTATTCAGAAGAGATCCTTGAAACCTGAATATTCCGTTCTGTTTCTCAGAATTGGATGTTACGTTTGAATTGCACGCGTAGCAGAGTGCCTGTCTAAATCATGTTCGACTGCAGGTCGCAACAAATGGTAGAATTAATATATTGGAAAGAATGGGGGAAGAAAACGGCTCTGAATTATTTCACTGTTCCAGCCTTGCATTCGTTGGTTGGGAGGGACAGAGGAAATAACCAAAGACCTCTGTTAGAATAGATGGGTGTCCTTGCTGAGATTCGAACTAGACACCTTCGGAGTAAAAGGCACAAACATTAATGTCTGAACTAGCATACTGGGTGATTTTGGCCTTTGGGCTTTTGAAATTATATACGCCTGGAGGTGGATACCACTGAGTATCCACCTACAAGACTATACGATATCAGAAACCAGAAAACCACAGTCGTAACATACGGTGCCATGACAACTTGCAAACCTTTGTAGAACCCGATCTTAGGGGCCCTTCTGTGTGCATGGCTCTTGACATGGCGCGTCATCATCAAACCGTGACGTAGAAGATCATTACATCATCGTTAGACAGGAGAGATGGAGTCCACTTGGCCTATTGTACCAGCCATACATGATAGATGATAAATCCGGAGCAGTTGGTGGAATGAGAATTGGTAGGGGAGACCGAAGTACTCGGAGAAAACCTGCCCCAGCGCCACTTTATCCACCACAAATCCCACATGACTTGACCCGGGCTCGAAGCCGGGCCGCCGCGATGGGAAGCCGGCGACTAACCGCCGGAGCTATGGCACGGCCCAGTCGTTACAACAGGAACCAAAATCGCCATACTGGATATCTCGGTCGGGTCGGTAAACTGTTGCTGGCACTCGTCAGCACAGTCATTCTTGTTTCCGAGTTCCGCGGAACTCATGGCCATGTTTTATTGTCTCACTACTCTGCTAACAGTGCAACTCCTCCATGACCGGACATCTCGTTGGAAGCATGCGGATTTGCCTTTCATATGTTTGGCTATGCACTGCATGAGGCACGACACAAAGATGTTTTAGACAAAGAATAATTTCGTCTCTCTTGAAAACTAGTATAGCCTATAACTCGGAGTGATGCAGAAGATGACAGTTCCTCCAGCAAGTGTGTGAAGCAGGCTGACTACAGTGTAGGCTAGCTGTCACTCTCATCATCATCAGTAACCTGTCAAGACGACAGGTCCACAGTCTCTTCCAAAACAATTCCTCCACTTAATGCGATCTAGAGCTTTCTCCTTCAGATGACAGTATCCTCTTCTGTCCCCAAGGTCATCCAGCATCTTCTTACGTCTTCTTGTCACTTCTATCCGCCCATCTATCTTTCCTTCGATAGCTTCTTTCAGAAGGCAGTTTCTGCGTAAAACATTACCAATCCAATTAGCCTTCCGTTTTCTTGTTTCGTGTAGGATATTCCTCTGCTCACTGACTCTAATTAACACTTCTTCATTTCTCACATAATCGGTCCAACTGATCTTCTCCATCCTTCTCCAACACCACATTTCGAAACTTTCCAGATGTTTCTGATCTACTGCCCTAAGTGTCCATGTTTCAGCCCCATACAGAGCTATGCTCCAAATGTAGCATTTCACTAGTTTCTTCCTCAAATTTAAGTCCAATTTGCTGGTAAAAATATTCTTCTTCTTGCTAAATGCAGCTTTTGCCATCGCAATCCTGGATTTAATTTCACTAGTACACCTTCCATCATCTGTTAACAATCATCTGTCACTCTATGTCGATGTATATATTGTCACATTTAGGGGTGACTTATAAGATGGGGTTTGGATTGGATGATTGGATTTATTGCACCTGATACTTTCACAACTCGTGACTACAGGTAATGCAGCTCTATCGCTATTCTACACACATTTCAGTTCACCGTTCCAAACGCACTGGGATTCTCAGTCTTCACTAGTCGCATCCAGGCAACGGATTTATCACAGTCTCACTGTAACCTCAACTCTCACACGAAGCCTTCTTGGCACAGTATAATTGCTTTATTGCCAGTTCTTCTCAATCACCTTCAATTGCCCTTTCCAGAATTCAACCAAATTCTCTTGACTGCTCTTCTATACTCCGCATTCCGTCCCTACTTTGTTTCTTCTTCTTGCTCTGTTCCTTTACAACTCCTCGGCACGGACCACATAGAAACCACAATCTGCATAGTTCACGAGGCGTATTTACAAAGCCGTTGCCTAGCAAAAGACGTCTTACTGTTCCGCACGTTTCCTTCTGAGGGAATATATTTAGCGAGTCATTGCCTAGCAAAGGGCAGACACATCACTACATATAAGGCAGGCCACTTTCATTTGACTGATTGTTAAATTTCTTATATTAGCTGTCTAAAACATCTATGAGGGTACGTCATAACTCGAGTAGGCAACCTTACGGAAAATAAGTCCCGTTGATCCAGCAAGATCCCCATAATGGCTCTACTGAGGATCGCCGTACATAAAATGGACAACTTAATACGAATCTTCACGAACTCCATAAAATATTCCTATCTGCAAACAATATTGCTGCTGGAGATAACGGACTCTCCAAAATGTTTTAGACAGAGTCTAGCAGAGTGTATCACATGCATAAGCTGTGAATGTGAAATCGAGGTGAGGACATCAGGGAACAGCAATATCATGGCATGTAACCAATTAAACACCACTCCATGAAGGCGTATGGGGGAGTGTATGTATGGATCCGCGTAATCTTGACCTCATCATTAGTTTGACGTGAGTGGTCAGCTTCACGGCCCTGCCGCTTTATCCCCTGTACCCATTGGATAGGATGCTGGGTGGGCCCCAGAGCCTGTCTGGACGCTGTGGGTTGAAGAAAAAATTTCTTACCTCTACCAGGAATCAAACATCGGTTATCCGGCGCGTAGCCCGTCGCTATACTGACTGAGCTATCCCGGTTCTTTGAATCGGCATTATATAAATATATTTTATATAGTTTATTGAGCTCAGTTTCGTTACAAACACAGAACTGTTTCCACATTAACACCAGGATTTTTTGTGATACGGAAGTTCAATGCATACAGACATAAAATTAGTACAAACCGGTTACGTTGTTCAAGTCATTTCAGTTATTATTGTGACTACTGATACCAATACTGGTGCACCATTACTATTTCTGCTCTCATTTTACATTTTAGCTTCCAGCTAACCACAGAATTAGTGTTGGGGGGGGGGGGTTCCGCCCCTAACTTTGGTCTCTCATTTACATTTAATTTCAAGTAAATACTTTCCAATAGCTTTTATCTTAATTACATTTGTGCAGCTAATTATTATTTTCCTGTATGCTTTATCCGCGATTGTATTCACCTAGATGATATAAGCAAAATCATTGCAGCGATTTTTTTCGATGGATTGTGACATGCAAAATATGAAGGTAATGAGTGGAAGAATGTGATGATGTTTATGTGTAATGTAGGGGATAAGGGAGTAAAGCTCACAGCAAAATAAACACACGAACTGAGAGGGAGCGAGAGAAGGCACGGCGATGTAACATCATTTCATCTTTTTTTATGATTTCTAATATAACGAAGTGAGAAAAAAAAAGTTATTTTCTGATTGAGCCGGGATCAATCGATCACTATAACAACCAAGCTACGGGATAGACCATAGGGGAACAGAATTCAAACATCGAGTTACTGATGTGAATTGCGGCGACTCTGAATGAATCCCAAGTTCAAGCTGAATAGAAGCCGTTTTGAAGCAACGTCACAACCAATCTTGGGCCCACCCAGCATCCTATCCAATAGATAATGGGGGATAATATCACCCAGGGGTAAATCGTTTGGAACGTGAGGCAGACCATTCGCTTCCATCTTATGCAGAGACTAACGTGGAGCTATACACCCAGTCCCACATGCGTGTTTATGGCTTGGTGCTTTATTAGTCACAGGGATATATTCACCTGATGATGTGTCTGAAATCATTAGTGCCATTGTTGCAGGTTATTGTTGCGATGAGTTAGAGAACCTTTTTGTAATACGGTCACTATTTGCACCTCCAGTTTTGTGTGCAGTTAACAGCAGCATGGAAACCACATCAACTATTGGAATCCTGTAACGTGTTAGGTAAGGGGTAAACAGGTAAAGCTCCCCCTGTGCTTAATTAATTACACACCGCGCTGTGGAATAGAAATATTCTCTTGTCCCTGCCGGCAATCGAACACCGGCCGTCCAGCCCATAACCCGCAGCTCTATCGACTGAGCTCTCCCGATCTTTCCTACTACGTTTCACGGTCGGCAAAGCAGTCATTTTAAAGACATGTCTAATTGAGTGCTATATGACGGACTCCTTGAGTAGTACCTTACTCACTTACTCATGCAGCTGAGTCCTTCTGGAGGAGCCGCCAATTATGCAGCTACTCAAGAATTTCTCAGCATTTTATGAAACCCGAAGGTTCATCACCGTGTTCTCAAGAGCCCTCCACTGGTCCCTATCCTGAGTCAGATCAATCCAATCCATACCATCCCATCCTATCTCTCTAAGATCCATTCTAATATTGCCCACCCATGTACGCCTTGGTCTTCCCAGTGGTCTCTTTCCTTCTGGCTTTCCCACCAATATCCTATACGCATTCCTCGTCTCCCCCATTCGTGCTACAAGACCACAACAGAAAAACATAAAATAAATTATTCAATGGTATTTGACGCCGTGCAGTCTTGTGAAAGCTTACCGACATTACTAATGAACCTAATGTCTCCATTTGCTACTGAATGTCTGTTGCTTGGTTTACTCTTCGACCCTGAAAATTGAAGAAGTATGTTCTTCCGAAACGTCGGTATATTTATGACAGATTACTCATAACAGCTCAAAAGACCGTATTCTTTACAGTCAGTACTGTAAGAACCTGGAATCCAGCATGATCATTCACTCTTTAATTCTGCAATTTGAAATTCACTGTGGTGACAAATACATGCCAACTGCAGCACTAAAAGCATGCACGTAAGGCACTGAACTGCAGTAAGATATGAAACAAATGGAAGAATTACTAGAAAAGCAATAACTCCTAGATATTTAAAAACAGAACGTGCAGGCAAACATCATTCTCATTATTTCATAATTCCTATGAAATTTTACCCAAAAAATGCTACTACTGTTGCTACTACTAGCAGCACTACTGCTACTACCACTACTACTATCAGTACTGGTGATCATACTACTGCTACTACTACTATTACTGCTATTGATGCTACTGCTACTACTAGTACTGCTGCTACTACTATTACTGCTGCTAATGTTACTACTAGTAGTACTGCTGATGCTCATACTATTGCTACTACTACTAATGATGCTACTGCTACTATTACTACTCTGCTACTACTACACTACTAATACTACTGCTACTACGGCTGCTGTTACCACTACTCTACTACTACTACTGCGGCTGCTACTACTACTACTCTAGTACTATGGCTTCTGCTATTACTGCTGCTANGATATGAAACAAATGGAAGAATTACTAGAAAAGCAATAACTCCTAGATATTTAAAAACAGAACGTGCAGGCAAACATCATTCTCATTATTTCATAATTCCTATGAAATTTTACCCAAAAAATGCTACTACTGTTGCTACTACTAGCAGCACTACTGCTACTACCACTACTACTATCAGTACTGGTGATCATACTACTGCTACTACTACTATTACTGCTATTGATGCTACTGCTACTACTAGTACTGCTGCTACTACTATTACTGATGCTAATGTTACTACTAGTAGTACTGCTGATGCTCATACTATTGCTACTACTACTAATGATGCTACTGCTACTACTAGTACTGCTGCTACTACTATTACTGATGCTAATGTTACTACTAGTAGTACTGCTGATGCTCATACTATTGCTACTACTACTACTATTAGTACTGTTGCCGCTGGTCCTACTACTACGAGTATTACCATTAACAGCACTACTAGTAACAGCAGCATTATTTTAACATTACAGTCTTAAAGCGAACAAGTTAGCTCAGTCATGACGCTTCTGACTTTCATTCGGGACGTGCACGATTTCGAACCTTGGCTGGGACACTATCCTGACTAAGGGATTCCGTGGTATTCCTTCAGACAAACACAGGACAGATTCTTTTAATATGATTTCCAATTATCGTGCAAGTCCAACCTACACAATCTGACACACCGACATTTTGTTTAGATGCACTACAAGACAGCAAATATTAATTTTGTCAGAAAATGAAAGCTGAAGCGTGTGGGGCAATGGGAGCATCATGGCGCTGGTTTTACCTGCTCAGATTTGAGTCTACGTCCGATGCGATAGTGATGGTGTCCGCCATGTTGGGTGAGTGCTGCGTACTGTTCCCTCGCAGGAATACAACTGCTGCACCGTGCGCGGCGCGGCTCCCTTATCAACGGGTCAGACGCTAGCAAGCTAGCAAGTAGGTAGCAAGGAGGGTAGCACACAGTCAGCACTGTGGATAGCTGGACAGACAGTCAGCAGTGGGGGGAGGGGGGTAGCTAGGCAGGCAATATGCAGGTTAATATAAAGTGAAATACACAGCTATCCAGCCACGTAATAATCCATTGCTTTTGTCATCAGGTGATTCAAACAGTCTCTGATTTAATTAGGCGACCAAGTCAGGCAGTCAGCGATTGAAATAGCCAAGCAATCAGTGAGTTGCCGGTCACTGTAGCCGAGCGGTCTAAGGCATGCACTGTCTTCGCTTGCTCGGAAACTGGGATCATGGGTTCAAATCCCACTCAGGGCATGGATGTTTGTGTGCGTTTTTCTGTGTTTGTGTACAGGTAGAGGCCTTGCGACGAGCTGATCAGCCGCCCAAGGAGTTCTACCGAATGTGTAAGATCTAGAAAAATCGAAGTAAACGGAGAAGTTCATGGAGGTAGTCCTAGGCACACTGGGGCTGTAGTGCCAAGGAAAAAAAAATTAGTGAGTCAGTCAACAAGGCAGATAACTAGGCAACCAATAAATCAGTACTTCCTTCAGCAAGGTATCCAATTAGCCAGTCGATAGTCATCCATTTAGGCAGCCAATCAACCAGACCATCTGGCTCCCACACAAACAGATGGCCAGGTAGTGAGTCAGTCAGCCAGCCAGATAGGCAGTCAATACAGTCGATCTATCAGAGAGCTGGTATACAGACAGTTAACTAGTCAACCATCCAGCAGACAGTTTTTTTTTATTATTTTTTATTGGGGTGGGGTGAGAATGAGTCCACTTGGTATGTCGGCCACTATTTGGCCTATTGTACCAGCCCTGGATGATAGAAGAGAATAGAGCATTTGGTGGAATCAGAATTGGCAGGGGAAACCGTGTCACTTGGACGAAAAAAGCCCAATTACCACTTTGTCTACCACAAATCCCACATGACTTGACCTTGGACACAACCCGGGCCGCCGCGGTGGGAAGCCGGCGACTAACCGTCTGAGCTATGGCAGGGCCCTCCCAGCTAGGTAATCATGCAACTAATAAGTCAATCAGCGAGGCAACCAATTAAGATAGTCGATCAACCAGATAATCTTGCATCCAGTCGAACAATTAGCAATCATATCATCAAGCCAGATAGTAAATCAGCCAAATAATCATCAAACAGTCAGGCAAACAACCCGTGGAGGGCTGAGGTAGAGTCTTGCTAGCCGAGTACGTTGGCATGGCAACGAGCGAGCGAACGAGATAGAAACTGCCCTCTCTCTCAAAAATCATTGTCTGACGGGGTGAGGAGCAATGCCTGGCTCTGGGCCGGCTTACATCGTAGTTGTGACGTGATCATGACGCGCTGGTTCCTGCATATCGGAACGTACACACAACTGATTGCTGCATGCACCACCTGCTTTAACATTCAGAAACTTACGCGCTTCATATGGTTCTCACCACAAACAGCGACTGTTTCTCTAAACAGTATTAATCGGTTGGTCGTTGTTATGGAGACGTGGAGTTTTCCCTGTGAGTTACGAAATGAATTCTCTTTTAATTTTTAATTATGCCAATTCTCATTTGAAACAATAAATTGTGCTACAGGCTTTTACTTACGTTGTCTATCTCAGAATAGCCAGTGCACCGGCTGAGATGAGAAACGATTACCTCCAAAATAAAAGACAGAAGCACTCTCTCTAAACCAGCTGATCGCTAAATTGTGCTAGGGAGCATGACATAACAATTGTAATTATATAAAATCATCTATTATTATTTTTAGTAATTTAAAGATTGTGGGGACACGCGGTAGCTTACTTGGTTGAGGCACTATGTTACAAGCTGCAATGTCGCGGGTTCGATTCCCGATGAGGTCATTGGATTTTTCAATTTACCTAATCCTTCCAGCCGCACTACGTCCCTGAAGTCGACTCAGCCTCTAACAGAGATAAGTACTAGGAATCTTCCTCGGGGGTAAAGGGCGGCCGGCGTGTAAGGCTGAGAACCTGATCGCCAACTGTGAGCTAAGTGTCCAGAAATTGCGGGAGCCTCACCGTTTCACAACCCTATGGGCCTCCACGGCCTGTTACAGGGATAGCTTTAGATTGTTTTTACCTTTGAGGATTACGAAATGAGCAGGACATGTAGGAAAAGCCAGCAGAAGTAAACTACCGTACGATATTTTCTCTGCAGCACGTCAAAGGACAGGCGTTACAATTGCGTTAATAGAGCTGTCTACACAACAATAACATCCACAAACATAAACATATCGATACTAACGCATCAGCATTCGTTTATTGGGCAAAGATGTTTCGCTACGTGTTTCGATCTTCGCCATGTCATCATCAGGTGAATTTACAAAAATTCAATCTTAGTTCTTCAACTGTGTTTTTTTAATATGGATCCATATTGTTAAAATTTATTTTATTTTATTTTATTTTGATGGTGAATACTAAATTTTTGTTAAATATAATCTAACAAATACACATAAATATACTTTAATAATATAAAGATTTGTATTAATTAACATGTGCTTCACATAGGACACACATAGAGTACAACAGACAAAGCAATGGAAGTATTACACATTGAAAAGAAAGAGCAAAGTTTAAATACAATGGAACCATTCTATATTTAAAATATAAGTAAAAAATATTATAAATGACCAGAGTCGAACCCGGACCTCTGGATCTGTAGCCAGAGTTCATAGCTACAGATCCAGATGTCCGGGTTCGATTTCCGGCGCTACCAGATTTTCTGAGATGTAGTGGGTCTGGAACGGGGTCCACTCAGCCTCGTGAGGAAAATTGAGGAGCTATTTCAAGGAAATAGTACTCAAGAACTTCCCAGCATTTTATAGAACCCAAATGTTCGTTATCGTCTTCACAAGAGCCCTCCACTGGTCCATATTCTGAGCCAGATCAATCCAATCCATACTATCCCATCCTATTTCTCTAAGATCTATTTTAATATTGTCCACCCACCTATATTTTGGTGTTTCCAGTGGTCTCTTTCCTTCTGCCTTTCCCAGTGATATCCTATATGCATTCCTCTTCTCCCCATTCGTGTTACGTGCTCTGCCCATCTCTTCCTCCTTGACTTGATCATTCTAATTATACTTGGAGAAGAGTACGTTTATCCACAGAATCCGTCCAGGTCCGAGGTTTCTTCAGAATTTTCGTAACAAGCTTATTTTTACGGTGAGTTGTTAGCCCCACGCCCAACCCCAAATCTGGAGGACCACTTCTTGTCGGTTGTCCACGACTGCTTCTTCAATATATTGGCATATTCCCTCCATACCTGGAGGGCGTCTTCTCTATCCGCTACCTGAGGACGCGCCAGGCCGTGGTGACAGTCATTCAATAGTTAACAGGGGGGCGATTCACAGACATACAGACAAGCAAACAGCATTGAGATCGCATAAGCCTATTGTCATATTTTCTAAATAAGGAAAGTAGGCTAAAAATTGGTCTTATGGTAAATGGAAGTATTAGGGTGTATTCATAAGAGAAAGGTCTTAGCCAGTTTCAGGGGAAGGTTAATTTTGTCACGTATACAAGAGTGATGAATAAATACCGCGATTTGATTTATTGGTACCTTTACAATTACAATTAATTATGACAGCTCACAGTCAATGCCTGTCTACGACTCGCTCTATTCCTTACTGGATCACCAGCGTCTTCTCTTCCACTGTGACGAATGGCAAACGAAGAATCACTACTCGCTCAGTGAACCGCCACAAACGACGTCTGCCTGGGGAATCTCCTATGAGTGGCGTCGAGTCTTACGTTACGACCGACGGTGCGTCGGCCCGTCTGTCTTAGAATAAAGCACCCAGCTGGGGCTTGCGACCAGATCTGTATTACTGTTTGACAGTTACGAGCTTGTTTTTAGTGGGCGCCTCTCTGACGAGAGGACGGGTCTGCCTTTTGTACACGCTGCTGGCCCTTGCCAGCGCACTTTTCTGGGGACCGAGTCCCTTGGTACTCGAGACCATATATTACTGTCTCAAATTTGAGACTTCCCTTTTCGTCGCCTCCTACGACTCGCAGGTTGACAGCATTTTCATGGATGGACTGAGAAAAAACCACACAAAGACTCAGCCAGGATAACGGGTCTCTATTTTGAGGTTTTCATCCCAGATCTTCCGAATTTACCACCACACAAACGACGTTAGGTAGGCAATGATAAACAGCGAGACATTTAAGACATATTCAGGTTCCTGTGACGCCTCTGATCTTGCAACGTGTAAGATCCTGAGGTGCTTAGTTCGACGGCCTTGGGGGTGGCTGGTGTATAGCAAAGCCCAAACCAATTTCTTGGAAATGTTTCGCTCATAATCTCACAGCCTTTGCGAGAACAGTGGCAAACAATCTCGTACATAGCTTCCTTGGCTTTCCTTTGCTCAGAGGAACGCTGTGGGTAAGATTAACTTCCTCATGTCCTTGAAATGATTATCAAAAAGTCTCTGAAAGCATACACTGTAACAAGAGTCCATAGACACACAGCCGTCACATAAAACTGATTATAACTCTTTCTTGATTTGCGTCAGTAAGAAAGAGACGACCAGAAAGACCAAGGAGTAAGTTGGTGGATAATATTAAAATGGATCTTAAAGAGATAGGATGGGGTGGTATGGACTGCATTGATCTGGTTCAGGATAGGGACCAGTGAGGGGCTCTTGTGAACACGGCAATGAACAGTCGGGTTCCATAAAATGCTGGGAATTTCTTGAGTAGCTGCACAATTGGTAGTTTCTCAAGAAGGATTCAGCTCCATAAAGTTGGAGTTATTGATTTACGTGCTGAACTCAACACAAACAAGAGCCAATTGCAGAGTGAGCACGATTACGCAACAACAACAACAAAGCAAAAAAAGGAAACACTCTGACAGTTAAGATAAACAAGAAAAATGCTAAATCAATTATTGCCATACAAATTTTAAAATACGTTGTTGAAAATAATATTAATAATAAAAATAATTCGACTCCGTTTTTAATTTGTAACAACATTCTCCTTTTTAAGGTAAACACTAAAATATGCAATAAATACAACAAGGAAATGCAAAGATAAAATAGTGATGATGGTAATAAGAATAATAATTCGTATATGGTTTTCCTCAGTTCCTACAGAAAAATGCTAGGATAGTACCTCGAGTAGACAACAACCTTTTCCTTCCAATTTCTTTCCAATTCATCACTCATCCTACCATTACGGAGCTATATAACCTAGCTACTGACATAGTCAGATGGGGGCACGCGGTAGCGTAGTTGGTTGAGGCACTATGCTACAAGCCGGAAGGTCGCGGGTTCTATTCCCGATGATGCCAGCCTCACTATGGTACCGGAGTCAACTCAGTCTCTAACAGAAATATGTACCGGAAATATTCCCTGGGGGTAAAGGGCGGCCGGCAGGCAGACCGACAACCTCACAACCATCTGTGAGCCGATTGTCTAGAGAAAATGTGGGAGGCTCGACGTCTCACAAACCTATGGGCCTTCACAGCCTGTTACAGGGATAGCTCTATATTTTTTACTGACACGGTTAGGTAGGAGAGCCCGGATAGTTCAGTCGACATAGCGATTAGGATAAGGGCTGGACGACAGAGGAATCATTGTTCGATTTCCGACAGGGGTAAAATTTTTCTCTTCTCTACAGCGTTCAGACGGGCTCTTGGGTCCGCCCAGCCTCCTATCCAATGGGCACAGTGGGTGTTCCGAGGTAAAGCGGTCAGAACTTGAAGCTGACCACTCACTTTTATCTAGTGGCAGGGCAAGGACTGTGTCTTCAGCTTGGTTTCTTGCTTGACTTACGAGTATTCTTCGGCGCTTAAGACAAAGGAGACATATTCCTCCGAAATGTCAATTAAATTTCAACTAACACGATGTTGTGTCCCAAGAGACAGAACCCTTCGTAACCACTGCTGTGAGAACTTCGACCCTTACATTATGTAAGCGGTTTTGTCATTTATGTCGAGTGACAGATATAATCCTTTATAGCGACCAATCTATTGTAGCAGTTTAGAGAAATGATCGCTATTTATTTTGAGAATCATATTGTGACATGACGCCTGAAAGCCAGAATAGTCCATTCCTAGACAACGGCTGGCTAGGCACATATCCGCAGCAATGAATAAACACAGAATAATAGACGAACCGTTGAACATGGTGATCTGTTTTTGGCTCGCCCCGAAGTTAGGGATACGTAATTAATTCACTTATTCTCCGTATGTATAAGATTATAACAAATAGTACAGGCAATAAACAGAAGTCATACAGAAACATGAGAATGATCATGTTCGCTGAATAGGACATTGTGAAACCAGACATAGAATATATAAAAGACTTAAACTTGGTGGTGGTTAAGCTTACGACCGTTCAAGCGAATAGGCTGCCGTTGTGGCGTAAGATAAGTAAGATAGACATGATCTGGGCTGCAAAGCCAGAACTGACAGAGGACTTATTTGAAATGCGAAAGGAAACATTTTCAGTAACATGGTATATGTGTGAAATGCACACTGGACGAAAGGCCGAGCATATTCTTAAGAAGCAAACCCATCTTCTCGTCAGAGGGGACGTTACATAAGGACTGTTACTGCAAAGGTTCAGTTGAAAGACAAATTCCCTGTTCGTGGGTCTCAAGAGGCGGTCGTAAAGTAACTTTGACTTTGACTTCATTCGTTCGTCAGCCGTAAGAGAGCTGTGATTCGACAGTTGTAAGAGAATTCAGAGGGCAGTTCAATAGTCTAGTTAAATAGTCGAGTTCAGTGTTCAGCTGTGAAGTGTTTAACCGGCGGACAACGGAAACTAACGAAGTGACCGGCCCGTAAATCAGAACCACGTCAGTCACACAGAAGAGAAGACACTCGTAGTCCAGCAAGGAATGGAGCGAGTCTTAGGCAGCCAATGATTGTGAACTGATATAAGTGATTTTAATTAAGAGTGATTGTATTAGAAATGCCAATAAATCCAATCATCCAATTCAAACCCCGTTATTATTAGTCACGGAACCCCGGACACATGACAATACGGAATAGATAAACACAGTCTGTGGTCACTATACAGACTTCTTTAATATTAAACTAGGTGGTATACGGTAACCGCTGTGCTTTGAAGAGTTCATAGCATGCAACATCCTACTGAAAAATCGTGTTTTGAATCATGTTACCAGCCTGAAGAAATTTATTTTCTCTTAAAAGCGCAAACCTGCCCCGGTACTTAGTTAATTAATAATCACGCCAAGGGGAGTGAAGGAATTAATTTCCATAAAAATAGACTTTGTCTGCAATAAATTCCTTAATGGAACAAAAGGGCTTTCTGCGATGCCTTATAAACGCTTTAAATTGCTTATATGTACGTAGATGTCGCAACACGGAGAAGCAGGGCAGAAATTGAAAGTAAACGGACAAGGGGTAAGATAAACAACGGTGACGTTTAACATCTACACCTTTATAACTCTTTAAAGCCGAGTGCTTATTATATATATGACCTGTTTTAACATACTGCTACGTGTATTGGTGACTTTAGATGCGGGTTTGGATTGGTGAGTCGATTTATTGGATATCCACCAGTAGGAACTACAGTTAATTATAACACTCACAATCTTACTGAAACATCGTATAATGGTAGGGGCTGAAGAAAACTTCACAATGAGCAACTCCATAACTTGTACACTTTGCCAAGTACAATTAGAATCATCAAGTCACAAAGGATAAGAAAGCATGTAGCACGCGTAGAGCAGGATTTTGGTGGGAAAGCCACAAGGAAACAGTTCACTAGGAAGACCCAGACATAGGTGAGAGGATAATATCATATTATAATGGTTCTTTGAGAGATAGGATGAGGTGATAAAGACTGGATTGATCTGGCTTGGGATATGGACCGGTGTAGAGCTCTCATGAACACGATAATGAAATTTCGGGTCCCATAAGATGTCGGGAAATTCTTGAGTATCTGAGCGACTTGCGGCTCTTCAAGAAGGGCTCAGCTCCATGAAGTTAGTTCATCTCCTAAATATGAAACGGATACGTTTAACACTGCAAGGCGACATCCAGCCTTTCCATTAGATGAGCTTCCATCATCCTCACGAGACAGGTCTGAGGTCAAAAGAAATTCCAATACATCAGATGCTGCTCGCTGGAACAGCCGCAAGAGACTGCTGCACGTACATGGGAACTACCCAGATGTTTCCTTTTTCCTGCAGCAAGAGAGCTGTCCAGCGAATCTCAGTACGCACACTGGACCATCTCCGCTCCTATAGCGTCCCTAGAAAATACCAGTACCCTGCTATGGGTTTTCCTTGTCACAAAACTGACAACTTATCCAGTCTACGGGCTAATATGATGGGATATTGACCCCCTGCAAGGCCAAGAATTTTCACTCCTCCACTACGTCTAGATTTCTGGGGGCTCACTCAGCCTATCGGTTGCACATGTCAGGAGGTTTCTCGAGGAAAAGCGCCCACAGAATGATATGTGTTTGTTTTTATTCGTTGGGGGGTTGAGACCGAGTCCACTTGGTACGTCGGATACTACTGAGTTTACTGTACCAGCCCCGGGTATTAGATGAGTAGGTACAGAGCAATCGGTGGAATGGGAATTGGCAGGGGAAACGGAAGTAGCGCCTTAGAGTGACGATGCGGCTCCATCTAGTGCCGAAAACTATATGCGTGGAACTTTACCTTCACATCCACACACAAGCAAGTAGTTCTGGGAAGACCTAATCGCCTACTTTTCTTTAAGCTACACGGACGGCATAGAAAACCACACGTCCAACAATTTATCTTTGCCGCGGGAGTATGTTTACCAAGTCGTTACCTAGCAATGATAGATGGAAACACCGTTAGGCCCACAGGAACGGACCGCACAGAAATCATGTGTCCAAAAAATATTCTACAGTAAACCCTCGTTATAACGGACCCGGATATAATGGGCTTCGGATGTAACGGACAAAATCTTGCTGTATACAATTGTAAATTTTTATGGGTGTTGAGACCCTTAGAAGGTTTTGTAGTTAGAAAACTATTTAAAAGGAAAAGGAATCCCAGTATAAAAAAACTTTATGTAATCTCATGGTGTGTTTCTATGTTTACGTATCCTACAGTGTACTTCCGTGAACACGCCTTCCCTTTGCTATAGCAGACATCGACGATAACAGAAAGTCACCCTTATTATTTCGTTATAATGAAGGTTTACTGTATTGTTGCGTTTTTATTCGTTGGAGTGGTAACGTTTTTACCAAGCTGTTCCCTTGTGACGATAGGAAGGATACACATAGAGAGAGACAGATTGCTGGGAGGGATTTATGAAGTACTCCGTTGGGATGGGTTCGGGTGCCATGATGTACATACTGAGTTTCATAAAGATCAGTTTAGGCATTCAAAAGTTGATATGGGGATATACAGACAGCACGGTGATCGCATAAGCCAACTTTATGAAAGTAGATTTGTTATGTTGGCACTTTAGGAGAGTCCTATCTCTCCTTGGACACGCTGTAACTTACCCCTCCTGTAGGAGTGTTATGACATCTTCAGCAGTATGATGGCTCCTCGCCGAAGACATGTGTGTGTCTGTGTGTGTGTGGCCTGAGGGTACGTAATGAAGAATGGGAATGCAGCACGCATGGATTAAAAGCCTCCATTACATTTTAAATTGCTTAAGCCTTACAAGAGAGTGAAAACCAGATTCGGTCAAAACGTCAGGACACATAGTGAGGATCTTGGGCCTTGTTCAGAGGTTAGTGTCAATGCTTACTCCTCCAGAAAGGTATAAATTATCGTTGTTTGACGACTGTTAGTGATTTTATTGTGGAGGGTGCGGTTACCGGACTTCGAGTAGCTTTGTGGCATGATGGTTGCTTTGCACTGCCGGGCATCAAACCAGTGCTGTCCAGCTAGTAGCCAGTCTCTCTACAGACTGAGTTATCCCACTTACTTCCTCCTAGCATATGTAGTCTTTTTGAAATAACATAGTTACGTCTTTACCCCAATAAATTTAATCACTGGCACAACACAGAACTCTCCTCTGAGAGAGTCACCCATTCTTAGTAATCCAGACCGAGGAGGGCTTTTGGGTTGGTATCCCGCACAATATAATTGGTGACCAGCGGTGTTTGATAATAAATCCTTCACAGGGCTTCGAATTTACACTTGCGGAGTTTCCGAATATTAAATTTAAATTTTGAAAAGTACATGTGGAATCCTGACCGCCTCTGTTGTCTAATGGTCAGAGTTCCTAGTTACAGATCCAGAGGTCCGGGTTCGATTCCCGGCCCACCAGATTTTCTGAGAAGTAGTGGTTATGGAACGTGGTTCACTCAGCCTCGTGAGGATAATAGCGGCTCCGGTCTAGAAAACCGAAATTAACGGCCGTGGGGACCCGTTACGCTGTCCACGCGACACCCTCTATCCGATAAAGTTGACACTAACTTCACTGGCAAGCGGCGGTCGCTCGGTCGCTATAGTTCACTGGCGGACTAAAAACCACGGAGTTCTTTAATGTCGAATCCTACCCCGTTGGCAAGGTTAGTAGTCACGTGTAAACAAGAGTATGAAGAAAGGGCCGAGATCATGGCTCTTAGGTGTCATTAAATTACATGGGGTTTCTCAAACTTCTAAATGCAGAGGAGAACCTGACAATTCTTCTGTGCTTTCTCCGTGTTGTTTCCGGCATGCTTCAGAAAAGAAAAAGAGGCCACTGGTGTTGGTAAAATTAATTTGGTTAGAATGATTTAACTGTAAGGTAACTGCAACTGCACTAACTCTGCTTTCACTAAAATCATACAGAAGCTTAGAGAAATCTATTAAACCCCTCTTCCTCACAGATGGTAAGAACAGGCAGGTGGCAGTTAATCAGTTAACGGGATGACTGAAGTGGAAACTTTGATTAGACAGATCGAGGAGTTACGGGCAGAGCTAACCAAGTTAAGAATCGCGGGATAAGCTTGCTCCTCCAGGCCCGCAAAATAAGGATGTGGCATTAGTTGCAGAGGTTAGACAATCGAAAGCTGACAGAAAAGGGATTGATGTTCATGAGTTTTTCTCCCAAACAGAGACATTGAGAGAGGTCAGTTGTTGGACAGACCAAGATAAGCCTTTACAGTGAAGGCTAAACTTGAAGGGTTGGCCCTCCAATATTTGAATGGCAAAGAGGAACTGGGAAGAGATACTTGCGGGCATGAAACATGCGGGAGACTTGGTGAGAAGTTGCCAGACTACAGGAAGCGACCCAAGAGAAAAATGTTAGCACAGAGGATTTTACTCACGGGTGCAGAAAATTGTGTCAAAAAAACAATTTGAAGGCTTAATGCTGAGGCTGCACAAAAAAATCATTAATGAAGAGGGTGAACCAAGGTGTTGTAGGACAAGTACCACATGCCGGCTACGATGGATCGGGCGGTAAAGTTAGCGATTACCGTAGAGTGTGCAGGTAGGCACAAGCAGTTGTCAGTGGATACGACTCTGAATGCCACCGAGGTGCAAGTGGACTGGGCATTATTCTCGGGAATGTCGCCTGGAACTTAATTCGGAACTCCCCCCCCACCCGATCGCAGAATGGCAATGAAATCCGCAACTTCAGACATGGATCTTTTCCAGGTGTTTTACAAAATTTGGTAGGTAGCGGAAAGGAAAATTATAACAATCAGACTCTGCAAATTCGTATGAAGTCCAGACCTTACGCCCTTCTGGCTTGTAATGCTATTCCTTCCAGTAGCCTGGCCATAAGAAACGCGATTATCCAAAATTGGCAAAATGTTCCCTTGTCTCAAACGGTGAGGGGTCGGTGATGAGACCCACCTTCCACAGGCGAAGAAATAAGTTCATCTACCCTTATGGAAGCCGGATTGGAGCTGCATTTAGATAGAGAAATAGGGTGAAATAAACATCCATTCAGGCGATGTATAAGCGTCCTGAAGAAGGGACTTAGCGGTGAGGAGATACAACCTACTCATACGCCCGCGAAAAAGATAACAGGTAAAAAAAACTAAGGACTCTTGGCACACGATCTTTTATTCTTTACAGTCGGGGAAAAAAACTGTAGTCACGACATTTTGAGTGAATGGGTAGATGCTGAGTGCAGTTGCGTTCCGCTGAGACGAATGGAGGCACGGGGGCGCCGTACACATTGTCAGGACATAGGGTTGAGCGTTGCGCTTGCCCTCAGTGTCAGCCGCAGGACGTAAGGTATCGCCGATAGGACTGGCTACCCCTGAAACGAAAGCTACGAACGCATGAGCGGTGCAGACCGTCCCCAGAGTCGAACTCTGGAGGGCCCGACAGCCGTAGCTGGACCGTTGTGGTTCCAGGGTCGGTCATCCTACCTCCACGGTCGCAGATGATGATAATAGAGAGGACTGTGGAAATAAAGATGACAATGTCCCGCAGGAATTGCTGGTGAAGCCAGTGGAAATGGATACTGCAGGAGAGAAACGCTGTTAATGTTGTGAGCAAGGTGTACATTAAGAAAGAATTAGCTGAGTTACAGGGAACAGGGGCCTTGCCGACGAAACCTGGAGAACTTAATTCAAGGGGAAAAGCTATAGCGGGAAAGATGGGCACGTAGTAGAAGGCAACATAATCGTACTCATAATTGCAAAAAGAAGGTATTACCTCGGATTCGAACTTGATGGGTGCAATTAGAAATTTTATCCGACCACAAAGAGTACAAGATGTTCTGACTAACTGACCGTCAGTCGCAATGTGACTTTTACTTTGACTCCCGTGTCGAGTACCTCCATCGTAGCCGTGCGAGCCGCAGGAGGCGACGGAAAGAGAACCCAGTGTCTGGGGGTACAACCGGCCCACCCTGTTCCTGCGGGATAAAAATATGGGCACCAGGCACTCCAGGTTGGGGGCGGGGTCTCGAATCTGAGGCAGTACAATGTGGTCATGAGTCATGCGGGACTCTGATTTGTGAATGACTGCGCTGGCGAGGACCAGGAGTAACTGCAAACGACATACCCACCTTCTCGTCACAGATATGTTACATAAGAACTATAACCGCAAGGGTTCAGTTGGAAAATAAAATTACTGGTCATGAGTCTCAAGGGGCTTGTCACCAAGACGAACTGATGGGTGATAAACCACCAATCGTAAATTAACCCTGATTCTGACCCTAGGCTTAGAATTGAGGGAGATTCCGGAGATGGCATTTGGCACAGAATAGAGGCAAAAAAGGAATTAGGCTGTACAAAGAAGACTTCATAGTGTGCTGCAGTTATGGTGAGACTGTTATGAATCCGTTGCCAGGAAACGTACTAGTGGAGAGTGTGACAGACTGAGGACACTAGGGTGTGTAACAGTGAACTGTAAAGTGTGGAAATAGCCATAGCCTTATAATTAATTGTACTTATCTAGTTGAGTGTATAAGGTGTCAATAAATTTAGTAATCAAATTCAAGACCAGTCTATGTCACGCAAAACCCCTATGCCGTGACAATATATTCGTCTTTCTTTTACGACATGTTACGGTTCATTGAACCATCATCAGGTATTTGACTTGGTTTTCTAACTGGCACGAATGGAATACAGGTTTCTTTAGTAATATATAATGCCGTTATATATAAAGAGGGTATTTCTATTCCTTCATTACGTAATACGCCACAATGAGTGCGGCCTTGAACCAACTAACTAAAAAGAATATGAAATTCGTGTGGGCGGAGGGAACAAAAAGCATTTGAAGATCTGAAGGCTGCACAAACATCAGATTCAATTCTTACGCGCCCAAGATATGACCGGTTCTTCATATTAAGTTGCGACGCGTCCAATTACGCAAAAACAGCCATTGTGAGTCACCTTCAAATCGACAAGGACAACCAATTAGTTTCGAATATTCAACTTAGCTGAGCGTAATTACAGTACAACAAAGAAGGAATTACTGGCAATTGTGTTCAGTATACAGATTCATAGATATTTTCTTTATGGGAGAAAGTTCAAGGTTGTAACTTGATCACTCTCGTCTGAAATGGTTAATTACGGTCAAGAATCACCAGTGTGCTCGTCTTACTAGATGGTGGTTGAAATTGGGCGAATATCAATTTGAAACTCAACATAACAGCGGGAAATCTTATGTGAACGCTGGCGGTTTTTCTCGTAATATTACGTCTGTTTCTGTAAAAGAAGAAGAAAAAAAAAAAGAATTCCGTGGATAATTGAGAAGTTGTTCTCACACGAGAGGTTCTGTATAAAGAAGTTGACTCCTACTGTCAGGAGATAGTTCCAGATATTGTCACGTAGTGACTACTTACAGGGAGTAACCATAAATAACTCTTAACACTATCGCTGATTTCCACACTTTATAAATCAGTAGAGCACACAGTCAAGTGTTCTCAGTCTGTTACTATACGTTTCCTAGTAACGGCTCCAACAATGGCTATTCCTTTGCATCCAGCTCAAGTCATCTCTTCACAGACTGCTGTACAGAAATGAGCTCTAACCTTGTCCTGCTTATAACCTCTCGGCACGGACCATGTAGAAAACACAGCTCTTCCATTGTTGTATTCCAACTGTTGCATTATTAAGAATCTACTGCCTATGAATTAGAACTTGTTTACCCAGCCGTTGCCCAGAAAGAGATAGCGACGAGGCTACTTATTGAGGCCGACTTGGATATCAGTATACAAGGGACCGATGACCCAGATATTAACTGAGATTCGATCCAGCATCACCCTGATATATTGAACGACCGTTTATGAGAAGCATATGAGGTTCTTATGGAGAACAACAGAGTCACACTGATAAAAGAGAAGAAATATTATGTCAAGGTGAAAGAGTTAGTGACCTTCCAACCAGGGGTAAAAGTAAAAGGTAAAGTTGCGTCTGTACTTGATTAAGCACTACTCCATGAAGGCCTTGCATCAGGCCGATCCCCAGTCCAAGAAGTCCTACCGATTGTCTAAGATTAAGAAACTGAAGTGAAACGAAGCATTTCATGGATGCCCTATGCTTGAAGTGGGAGCAACAGGAGTAGATGGGTGGGTGGGTGGATTATATAACGTTTATACATTGCAAGAAATCTACTTTCACTCTGTTTAAGAATTACTAAGGCTTCATGAAGGAAATATTACATATGTGAGCCTACAGTCTACCAATGATAACCATCAGTAACCAAGTTGCAAATAAATTGAATCCTTACAGCTGCTACTAACATGCAACATTGACTGGAACGAGGACCAAAGACCGGCTGAAATAGAATTGAGGGATTTTCTCAAGATGGCAGTCGAAGATGATTGAGAAGAGATGGCAAGAAAGGAATTAGGCTGTGAAAAGAACACTTCATGCATGCTGCAGTTACGATGAGACTGGTATAGTTACTATGTTGAAATCTGTTTCCAGGATATGACAATTGAAGACTGAAAACACTAATGAGTGTGCAACGGTGAACTGTAAAATGTGTAGATCAGTGACAGTGTTGTATTACTTGTAATTACAAGTTGAGTGTATAAGTGTAATAAATCAAATCAGCCACTACGTGACAATATATTGGTCTCTTGATATATACACATCCTTCGATATACTGTCTGACCTCAAAATATTGACTTCGACCTTTAGCACACCATCCTGTAACGTGCATTTGGACAACGATCTAACTCATGCAGGAACTTTATTTTGTGCTGCTGCCAGACACCCAGAAACAAGGCTTCGATGCAGACACTATCATGTAATGCCTATGTACGAGAATGTCCAGGGGCACGCTGAGGCTGACGACGCTATAATGGAGGGACATCTCGCTCTGCCACACCAGTATCTCAGTGCAGTGACTGCGGATATCGCTTCTTGTCAGAGAAAGAAATATGAGATGCCCAGTGTCCATAGGCTGAAACAGATATGACTACAAATTGACATCAAAATGAATTCTGGAAACATCACAGTGGAGAACAGTCAGTATTCAATGCTCTGTTTGAGTCGTTGCAAAGAATCATCAGATTTGAGAGAAATTAAATTACATGAAATGAGTACATAATCCATGATAAAATGATTTGCTTTATTTTGTGTAACAGGTGTGACCAACCAGCATAGTTGTGAGCATATCACTTGAATGTCTGTAGCCAGTTTCAGTAAATCAAGATGCCATTTCTCCTTTGCTGTCTTGTTTTCAGCTTCCAGGTCATCCAGACTGGCTCCGGGCCCAAACCAGCCCCCTATCCAATGGGTACCAGGGGTAAGCTGACCACTCACCTTCAACTAGTGTCAAGGTCAAGAAAATGTGGTTTTATACATCCACTCCCCCATACACCCACGCTGTAATGCTCAATTAGTTAAGCACAGAGATAACTTTACTTTTTCTACTTCCTGTAGAAAATTTCACATTTATATTAAAATGAAAAAGAATGCCATAATCACCCATATTGCCTATTCTCAATTACTATTTACGCACAAGAGGACAGGAAATATGTAATATGGTCCTGCTTGTCCCTCTCTGAAGGGTGTATCTGCTGGAGTAAAAATTCTGCTTGCTTGACTTACTCTTTGACCCTCAAGATGGAGATAGCATGTTCCTCTGAAATTGCAGTAAACTTCTACTAGACCACACAGCATAACATCTTTCAAAATATAGCAAGCTGTAAAACCTCCTCATTGTGACAATATCATTACATTTGGCAGTGGTCCACAGATCACTTGCTGAAAAACACTGAAACAGATCATAACTGGAGGTTTTGGTCACCATTAGCACCGCCACAACACCAGAGATGGCAGTGGCAGCAGCAACAATGACAACAACAGAAATTATTAAAAGGAAAATGTAATTTCTCCAGTTTGCAAAATACCTTTTTATTTCTTTGTACATCATAAACAAGCAAAGCTATAAATTAAGGA
Source organism: Cryptotermes secundus (assembly GCF_002891405.2). Classification (NCBI taxonomy): domain Eukaryota; kingdom Metazoa; phylum Arthropoda; class Insecta; order Blattodea; family Kalotermitidae; genus Cryptotermes; species Cryptotermes secundus. The sequence continues at coordinate 179,059 of NW_019725413.1, read as the reverse complement.
GAAGCTGCACTCAAACTGCTTATCCACTTTTCGGTGTATGTGGTGTTGAGGATGATGCTTTGAAGACAAGTGGATTAGACACACGGAATATACTTGGCAACATGGTGGCCAGAGTTCCAAATACTTCGTCAGATATACCCTGAAAACATAAAAGAATTTCTGTTAATAAAGGGCGTAAAAATGGATGGGGGACAACATTCTTGTTATATATTTTCTCCAAGTATGGATTGGACATCTGGTTCATACCAAAGATTCTGTTAAATTCAAGGGCTCTGTTTAAAGTTTCCTAAAATAGAACTTCCTTCTTTTCTTTTCATGGATTATTTTCCAATGCTCTCAAAAGGATTTGGAATAAAATGTTCATTGAGGTACTATCCTTCATTCTCCTGGAGGGGAGACTACAGCATTACCGATGCTCCAAGCTGTTTGGTCACAATTTCTTCATGAAGGTTATTTGCCCTATGGGTACAGTTAATTCCCAAGCTGAAGGACCAAGCAACCCTTTCTGGGTATAGGTAACTGCTTGTTCAATACAATCACAGTGACCCCTCATATCCAACAGCAATCTCCTCCATCTGCAACCTGAGGATGCACCATGCACAGTTAACAAGGAACCAATTTAACATGGATTTTGGATATTATGGAGCAAGAATCATAATTTATACACGTCACCACATGTCATTAAGAAGGTGAAATGAAAAAGGTTATAACGTGTTTGATATAGAGTTCAGTATTTTGGTGTGAAAACTGCTCGAATAGTGGCCACTTGGATGGCTGAGGAGGTAACGGGTGGACAACAAGGTTCTGAAGATAGATGATGTGTCGTAAAACAAGACCTCGAGGAGTATTCTTGCAAAGTCACTTCATTACTCAATGCCGTAACTGCAATGCAACGTAACTATAACACAAAATGCTGAACAAGTCATTTCACAGTCGCTCCTTTCATGTTATTAACTCGCACTAGACTGTAGAACTGCTCTGCTCTCCACACTGGCTAACCATTGGCTTCTGTCGACACACACTGCCTCCGTTCGGCTTCCACTGTCTTCTCTCAACACAACACACACACTCTGGCTTCTCTTAACACAAACTGCCATGCTCGGTCCTCAGCTGGCTTCTTATACTGTTGCCTGTTGCCCTAGCAGCAACAGGGTCCACTGTTACGTCATAGGGGGAAGTGTTTACCGTCTCGTTGTCTAGCACAGCTCCTCTGCTGTTGCATCACTGCAGGGAAGTGTTTACTGACCTGTTGCCCCTAGCAGCAGCAGCAGCAGCAGCAGCTGTCACTGTGGGGAATGGTTTACCCACAACGCATGCATTATCACATCGCACTGAGTCCATTTTCCAATTAGTTGGATGGAACTGGCTCAGGATCGTGTCCAACAGTGAGCGTTGGCATTAGCAGCATTGGAGCTTCAGGCTCTGCTGCTCGGGTTAGATAATTAGTGAGATGGATATTAAGCAAATAGGTTTTGTGGTGTTATCAGCAGTGCTGAACCTTCGAGATTTATACAAAGTCAATCAAAACACACTCTCCTAGTGCAAACCATATTCCTTTCTAACTGACCCTTTTCATTTAAAAATTCAGATATCAAATGTTTGTCTGCAAACTTACAACTTTCTTCAGTTGGAATTATGTACTTGGTTTTTGGACTTTGTTTGGTATTCTAAAGAATACAACGCTTTGGAACATAAGACAATGAACAAAGCCCAAAAACCCAGTGGCCCCAAGTGTTGTACACTACTGTAACAACTCTTGAGAAACTAATGTTCTTCAGATCCACAGAGACCTCAATATTTTGGGCTTCTGTCCCGAAGTTTCATAGCTTCAGTAACATAGCCCCTATTCCTTTCGTTCAGCTTTCTTATGAACTTACTTTAGGAACCAGGAACTGCAGGTTCTTCAGCTCAGAACCTCCCCAGGATGCCATTTCAATCATGTAACCTTTAACACACTTGAACACCAACTCAGCCCGTTTGGTGCACCATGCAACAGTCATCTCCTGCAATCAAATGTAACTCTGTAAGCAATGGCATGACCTTCATTTTTGTTTGATTTAACAGGCCACATAACATCAAATGGCAGGATAACTGGGAAGGATATTGTGACATGGAGGATGAAAGTCAGAATAGTGGAATGAACAGAGGTAGCCATTGCTAGGCAGTGGCATGGTAACATGCCTCCACGGCAACAGATTGTGAGGCAACAATAGAGGATGCAGTGTTTTTATGTGATCTGTGCCAAGGCTATGTAATGAGGACTGGCATCAATAAGTATTAATACTGGCACTTGTCCTAAGGGACTGAAAAATATCATGGAAGAACCCAAATCATAACACAAGAAGCTCCTGGTTATCTTGTATCCAAGCATTTCAAATTCTCATCAAACCAGTAAAAGTATCAAATAAAAATTTTAATTTTTGTACTACTAAATAACAAATTTGTGATTATATACGTTCACCAGCCATGTGTTAGCTCTTCCAGCCACCACTATCAGTGCTGCCCCATTGTCTTACCTCAGGCAGGTACCATTACAGCAGAGGCCAGCATAATGTGTGATCACATTACAGTATATGCACCAAAAATCATTCATCTGTCATTCCACTGTTGCACAGGAATGCCCCTACACAAGAACTAAGGCAAAAATATATTGTCTTGGCTCTCTGTAACAGTTTTCCTCATGCAGATTCATGTAACCAGCACAACCCACTCCACGCACATGACGAACAACAGGGAGTTTATTGTTGATGGTCTGTGGGTCCATGTTCAAACTTAGGTCTTCCAACATATAAAACAAATTCAAACAAACAAACTTCGTGGCTTTTAGTCCACAAGCAAACTATACCGGCTGAGCAACCACCACTTGTCGGAGAAGTTAGTGCCAACTTTTGCGGTTAGAGTGTGTTGCGTGGTCAGCGCAGCACATTCCCACGGCCATTAATCTTGGTTCTCTAGAACGGAGTCGCTACTTTTCCATTCAAGTAGCTCCTCAATTATCCTCACAAGGCTGAGTGGTCCCGTTCCAAACCCACTATCCTCCAACATACAGCATTTAAAAAATTAAAATTCTAATTACCATATTGCAATTTTTGTCTCAAAACTTCTTTAAAGTAAGACAATAAGTTAACACCTATTACATTCTAAAAATCTATGAGTTACAGGAATGAAACATGTCTGCTCAGAAATTTGATGAGTTTATGTCAGATAATATCTGTATTATGAATTACCTCCCTCATCTCATGCATCAACAGAACTGGTATTGTTAGGGTTGTGATGTCATTGGAGCAAGCCATCTTCAGGATATTTCGTAATCCCAAGATTACAGGATGTCTGGAATTAATATCATCTGAAAAGAGATATACAAGCACTGTTTTTCAATGGTCTACAGATCACTGCCAGTTCAGAGCTTAATTTACACCAGTCAATAAATTGTGGCAAGCAAGAGGCAACCACCCACCTCCATCCTAAGTGAAGAAAGCATGAAGCTACACCTCCACTCCCCTATATTCCTTCACAGTGTGGTGCTCAATTAAGCACAGGTACAACTTTACGTTACTGACCTATTTCTAGGAATAATGTCCATTGTTAAAACAGTCCTCGCTTCCTGAAAATTATCAAGCATAGTCTCATATTGAAAAATTCAGTTTATAGATTGCATCCTGTTGTGTTTATAATATTGTCACGTGTTGGGTACGTTATGCGACAAATAACTTTACGTGGGTCTTGGATTTAGCGAATCTTTATTGGACACTCACACTTACACACCTTACAATTATTATTACTCGCAGTATCGCTGACTTTTGTCTCTACTTCAATGCTTATACTGTCCTTGGCTGTGGCTGGATCTCAACTGGCTTCGGCGACGGCTATCCCAATACTGACTTCTTGCTGTCTTTCTTCTATATTGTGTGGTGTCTAGGTTCCAACTGACTTGGCAGATGCCTTCAACCNATTCTCTACGCAACGGCTCACTGTTAGGATTACAATACCGCTATTGTTACTTCCTATGCAACGGTCTGTTCTAGCATTTCCATGGAAGTAACCCTTCTGGATTCCAAACATGTGACAATATTTATCCTATGTTACAGCTGTCAACGGTTTTCTCCGAGTACTTCGGTTCCCCCTGCCAATCTTCATTCCACTAAATTCTCCATCATCATAATCACCCAGAGCAGGCTACAATAGGCCAATCAGTGGCTGCCGTACCAAGTGCACCCAATTGGACTCCACCCCCCACTAAGCGAATTAAAAAAAAAAATATCTCCAAAACATCAGCAGTATATACTAACAGGTTTGTCTTGCAGTAATTCTTCTGACTTGTCTTTGGGAGGTCCTCACTTCCAACATATGTTGGGACACTGGCTATCCTTCCTTTTCTTTTGCCCCTTCAGGCAAAGATTGAGAAAGAATCTCAGTCAGGCTATAACCACCTTTTTTCGAAATCCTTTCCAATTTATCATTCACCTATCATCCTACCATTTTATGATATACAGCCTAGCATACTGAAAGTGTTTTAAAATACCTCTCAAAAATAGAAATACAAAGGCATTCCTCATTTTATAAATGCTTGATTCACAATTTTTGCTAAAATGAAACATGTTAATTTGTACCTACTTTTAACTTAATGAACTTAATTTTCACTACAATGAACAACTTACGTACATAAGATGTTTTGCAATGACAGAGAAATACATAGGTCGTACCAAAAGTCATGAGCAACATTTTTTGCATGCAACCTGGGAACAGCAGACGAAAGAGAGTACGGTGGTAGGTGGAACCAGCTGTTGTGTTAACCTTGAGTGTCTTGTGATGTCAACAGCTTGCATCACGTGACCAGTATCACTCCTAACAAAATGGCCTCATCCACTATTTCCTTGTTGCCTTCAGTTGAGGCTGTGCGAGGACGACCGCTCCGAGGCTCATCTTCGATGCTGGTGTTCCCATCTTTAAAATGTTTCACCCATCATCGAACACTGCTCGCACCCATGCACACACTTCCATAAGCACGCTGAAGTCTCTGATGAATTTCTGCAGCAGGGATTTCGTCTTTCACAAGAAATTCAATGACAGCACTCTGGTGAAACGACATATCGTTGTCGGCCATTTTGTTAGGAGTGATACTGGTCACGTGATGCAAGCTATTGATGTCACAAGACACTCAAGGTTAACACAACAGCTGGTTCCACCTACCACTGTACTCTCTTTCATCTGCTGTTCCCGGGTTGCATGCAAAAAAAAAAAATTGCTTATGACTTTTGGTACGACCTACGTACAAGCCAGAAGGTCATAATTAAAGTCCTGATGAGGTCACTGGATTTTTCATATGACCTAATCCTTCCAGCCTCACTATGGCCCTGGGGTCGACTCAGCCTCTAACAGAAATGAGTACCAGGAATCTTCCTGTGGGGTAAAGTGTAGCCAGCACGTAAGGCTGACAACCTCACCACCATCTGTCAGTCGATTGTTTAGAAGATGTGAGAGCCTAGATATCTCACAACCCTAATGGCCTCCATGGCCTGTTACAGGGATATCTTTACCTTACCAACATACTTGGTGTGTCTAGGATCCATTAGGACTCATTTTTCAAATTTTGCCCTGCAATGCCATCTTTTGGCAAGTTGTGTCATTAAGATTCTTGAAGTTTCAACTGTGGCTGTCTATAATTTCAAAGTGCAAGCATCGCTGCATCACGTGTTCTGACCTTGAATGTAACAGTACTGTTCTGATGCTTGTCGGAAAATGGCAGCTGAATAGAGAGCCAACATCAAATTTTTTTTTAAGTTAGGCAAAACAGCTGGAGATGCATACAAAATTATGAAAAGTGTGTACAGTAGTGATTGTTTGGGCCGCTCGAACACTTTTCGATGGTATGCTGTATTTTGTGACGACAGGGAGGACACTGAAGACACTCCACAGGAATCAAAACCGAGAACAAGTCGCACTGAAGAAATGTGAAAAAAGTGACCGAAATCCTTGCATCAGACAGATGTGTTTCTGCAAGACTCATTGAGGAGCTTTTGGGAATACCAAAAAGTACTGTGCATCAAATTTTGACCAAGGATTTGGGCAAACGGAAGGTCTGTGCGCGGTTTGCACCGCACACGCTGTCAGGCAATGGAAAACATGCCAGAGTGGAACACTGCAAAGACATGTTATGGTTGGCCCAAAGTGATATAAAATTTACAAAATTCATTGTTACTGGTGACGAGACATAGTGTTTTCAATATGAACCTCTCACAAAGCGGCAGAGTGCAGCATGGCTGAGCCCAAACAAAGTGCGCATGCAAAAGAGTCGAGTAAAGACACTGCTAACCGTTTTCTTCGATTCCAAAGGAATCATTCACAAGGAATTTCTGCCAGAAGGTCAAACAGTGAATTCTGATTATTATCTTGGAGTCCTCAATCGTTTGTGGGCGAGAATTCTTCGAATTCAACCTGAATATTGAGAGCAAGGTTCCTGGTCGCTCCTCCACGACAATGCCCCTTCCACAAATCAAAGATCGTGCACGATTTTTTGGCCAGAAAAGGGATCACAGTCCTTGATCATCCTCCGTATTCATCAGATTTGGTTCCTACAGATTTCTGGTTGTTCCCAAAAGTTAAGTTGGCAAAGAAAGGAGACTGTCACAACACCATCCAGGACATCCAAAGGGAATGTACCGCAGTTTGAAATGCGATTCCACAAAAGGAGTATAGTGACTGTTTTGAAAACTTTTCAATCAATTCCGGCTATGTAGTGATTCAGAAGGAGACTATTTTGAATAAAAAGAGTGAAGTTTTGAAAATAATTCATGTCTTGTATTTTTAATGAACATAGTCCTAACAGAACCTGGACACATTGCATATACTAACTGTACACTGGTACAAAATACATCTTTTCTTTACGGGTAAATGTAAAATAAAGCTTACTTGATCTCAGTGAATCATCCACCACCATGTGGAATATGACATGAACTTCAGCCAGATTGGAATGTCGTGTGATATATACATCTCCTGTCTGCAGGTTCTTTGTTGACCCAGAGCGCCGGGACTATAAAAGCACAAAAGATAAATCAAAAGTCAAATTATGACTTGGGGGTACATGGTAGTCTAGTTGGTTGAGGCACTATGTTACAAACCAGGAGGTCACAGGTTCGAGTCCGATGAGGTGGATTTTTCAATTTACGTAATCCTTCCAGCCACACTATGGCCTTGTGGTCAACTCAGCCTCTAACAGAAATTAGTACCAGGAATCTTCCTGGGGGGTAAAGGGCAGCTGGCATTTAACGGCTGACAACCTTACCGCCATCTGTGAGCCGACTGTCTAGAAAATGTGGGAGCCTCAACATCTCACAACCCTATGGGCCTCCATGGCCTGGTACAGGATAGCTTTATGTTTTTTACCTTTTTACCAGTTATGACTCAGCATTTGTTATTGTGTAGCCTACTTTGAGAAGCCGCCAATTGTGCAGCAACTCAAGCACTTCCCAGCATTTTATGGAACCCGAAGGTTCATTACCATGTTTACAAGAGCACTCCACTGGTTTCTATCTTGAACCAGATCAATCCAATCCATTCCATCCCATCCTATTTCTCTAATTTTTCTTTCTGCACTACGCCATGAAGGTGTATAAGGAAGTGGATGTATAGATCCACATTTTCTTGATCTCAGCACTGACTGAAGGTGAGATCCATTTTAATATTATCCACCCACCTACATCTTGGTTTTCCCAGTGGCTCTTTCCTTCTGGCTTTCCCACCAATGTCCTAGATGCATTCCTCTTTTCCCCATTTGTCCTATATGCCCTGCCCATCTCATCTACCTTCACTTCATCATTGTAATTATACTTGGTGATGAGTAAAAGTTATGAAGCTCCTCATTATGTAGTTTTCTCCAACCTCCAGTCACTTCATCTCTCTTCAGCCAAAATATTCTCCTCAACACCCTCTTCTCAAACACCCTCAGTCTATGTTCCTCCCTTAATGTGAGAGACAAAGTTTCACACCCATACAGAACCACAGGCTAAATTATAATTTTGTATATTCTAATTATTATGTTTTTAGACAGCAGATGAGAAGACAAAAGGTTCTGGACTGAATGGTAGCAAGCATTACCAAAATTCAATCTCCTCTTAACTTCCTCATGAATCAGGTTTTGATTTGTTACTGTCATTCCCAAATTATTTAATTGTGCCACATTTTCAAAGCATCTGTTTCCTATCTTTATGTCATTATTTTGCCCTGCATTCTGGTAGTGAAACAGCAACATGTACTTAGTTTTCTCTGTGTTTACTTCTAGACCAACCTCCTTACTAGCATCAATTAAAGTTTCTGTGTCTTTCTTTGTGGTATCTATGTTAGCACCGAGCAGATTCATATCATCACCATAGACCTGCAGATGATATGTTCCATTTAATTTCAGGCCCACCAGGTTTTCCTGGACCTTCTTAATGACATATTCTAAAGCAAAGATGAAATGCAAGGGCAGAAGCACCTCTTTGTTTGAGACAATTTTGGATAAGAAACTTATCATACAAATGTTTACCTATATGTACTTTACTGTATGTTTTGTGATCCTGGCTTACTCACTTACTTACTTACTCATGGAGCTGAGCCCTTCTGCAGCTACTCAAGAACTTCCCAGCATTTTACGGAACCCGAAGGTTCATCACCGTGTTCAGAAGAGCCCTCCACTGGTCCCTATCCTGAGCCAGATCTATCCAATACATACCATCCCATCCTATCTCTCTAAGATCCATTCTAATATTGTCCACCCACCTACGCCTCGGTCTTCCCTGTGGTCTCTTTCCTTCTGGCTTTCCCACCAATATCCTATACACATTCCTCGTCTCCCCCACTCATGCTACATGACCTGCCCACCTCATCCTCCTTGACTTGATCATTCTAATTATACTTGGAGAAGCGTACAAGTTATGAAGCTCCTCATTATGCAGTTTTCTCCAACCTCCTGTCACTTCATTGTGTTCCTGGCTCTATTTATAAAATCCACACCTGCTGTTCTGATGAGGTAAGGGCCACCAGATGCTCGCTACCAGTGCTGCAACCCCAGTGGGGCTGCCGCCATGCCACTGCCTCCTTCACCTCATCTCGAATCTTCTCCAACTGATCATCAATCGATGGGAAGTGAAATTCTGTTGAATGTTGACACACTTCAATGAACTCTGAAAATAGTAAAAACACACTGTGAGTGAAAAGTTTGGTGATGTTATATTAGCAAGTGAAACTATCTGATCTTTGTGCCGTCCTTGAATAAATTAACAGTAGAGAAAATATTATTCTGGCCTCCAGTCAAGGTCCAGCTGACCTTCTCAGCTTCTGTCAGCACCTGTAATGATGTATTCCACTTCTCAGTGCCACATATAACGGTAATACTAGCCCGAATGGACGTGCAATAGCTCAGTCTGCATAGTGCCTAGGCTACAGGATATTGCAGTTCAGTTCCTCCAGGGGCAGAGATTCTCTTCTCTCTACCACATCCAGACCAGCTCTGAGGCCCACTCCCCTCCTCTCCAGTGGTTACCTGTGTTTTATTCCCCAAGAATTAAGCAGCTGGGGTACCAAGTTAACCACTCACCTCATGGAGCTATACCTCCACCCTTCTGTCCTCATAAAGTGGTGCCTAACCCTTTGAATGCCAAGCCCTGCCACAGAACCACTTGCTACAAACACAAAGAATGTTTGGAAGTAAACACAGCTGCACAGATAAACCCAAGTAACTGCTCAGATTATTTTCAAATGACCATATGTACAGATCATTTGAAAGCCTGTTCATTTGTCTAAAACTCACTGCATTACTCTTGATGACACTTATTGGTAGATACATTGTACTGATTGATAACCAACAAGCTAATCTCTTCAGCTATGGTAGTAATATTAATATATTTATTGAAACTATGGACACAATAATTAGTAACTTAATAAACAAAGGGAAGAGCATCATTATCGTAGGTGATCTCAACACAGATTTCCTAGAAAGAATAATAATCTACAACTACAGACAATATTATACTCATATAGCTGCAAGCAATAGTTGATGTCCCAATGAGAATAGGACCTAGAAGTCAAACAGCAATAGATCAAATAATATTGAACAAGGGCTTATGGGGATACAATCTTAAGGTGATTGAAACAGGATAATCTGAACATAAAGCACAGATACTACAAATACATATGCAGTATAAGAATAAAAAGGGTCAAGTTAGACTAAAGGAAGAATACAGAATAGCTAGATCTTACAGGGAAGAGAATGTACAATACATAAACTATCTACTAGAAAAAGAGACTTGGGAGCTTGTTTTTAAGCAAAATTCAGTGAACGATGCATATAATGAATTTTTAGGTACTTTACAGTATTATTACAATATAGCTATGGCTAAAAAATGGGTAAAAACTAAACAGCAGGAAAATAAATGGGTTACCTCAGGAATAAGGGTATTGGGGAATAGATTCAGGTTTCTTAATAGTCTAATGAAAGAAGGAAATATGCCAGAAGAATTTAAAGAATACTATTTTCATTACAAAAAATATACAACAAAGTTATCTGTGAAGCAAAAAAATTAACTAATAACATGCGAATAAGAGCATCAGGGAATAAATCAAAAGCCATGTGGGACCTAGTTGAGGAGGAACTAGGTAAACAGAAAAAAGCAGTGAAGAATATTGAAATAAGCAAGAATGGAGTAAGTATACAGGATCCAAAAGCTATAGCCAATGTCTTTAATGAATACTATACCAGTATTGCCCAAAAGATATTGAGTGGCAATCCATTATCAAAAACCAGTGAAGTTAATGTCAATACAGTAAAATATAACAGTAACTGCATATTCTTAACTCCAACTACTGAAGAGGAAGTGGCAGGCATAATTAAAGGATTGAGTAATAACAAATCAACGGGAATAGATGATATTCCAGAGTATATCATTAAAAAGATGTTATCCTAAAATAACAACTGCCTTGACATATACAATATAATAAATCTCTCACTATCAACTGGACATTTTCCAGATCAACTAAAAATTGTGAAAGTGAAACCTTTATATGAGAAAGGATGTGATACAGAAGTTGGGAATTATAGACCAGTTTCACTAATTTCTGTTTTTTCAAAAATAACTGAAAAAATCATACATAAAAGACTTTTATCATTTTTTAACAATCACAGCATACTTAACAATAAGCAGCATGGTTTCTGTAAAGGGAAATCAACAAATACTGCAACTGCAGAGTTTATAGAAAGGGTCTACAAATCACTCGATGAGAGGGAATTAGGTATAGGGATATTTCTGGATCTGTCAAAGGCATTTGACTTAGTTTATCATGATATATTGCTAAGGAAGATGACAATAATGGGAATAAGAGGGGTTGCACTAAAATGGTTTCAGTCATATCTATAAAACAGGGAACAAAAAGTGGAAATTACATACAGATGCAAAGAAATTAGTGAAATCACAATCTTTCGCGAAAGAGACCCATAAGACATGGAGTCCCACAAGGTTCTGTTCTCGGACTAGTGTTGTTTTTGCTATATATCAATGATCTAGAAGCCAGCATTGAACATGGAAGACCAACGTTTCTTGCCGACGATACTCGTCTTCTTATAGCAGGAAATAGTGCTAATGATGTCCAAAGGAACATAAATAAAACAATAAATGCACCCACAGAGTGGTTTGAAAGGAACAGATTAATTATTAATAAAGAAAAAACAATAGCAATATCCTTTCATCAACCTCAAAAAGTTCAAGTTGAATGCCCTTCAATAAAGCTATATGATACAGTCATCAATTATACAGAACATAACAAAATTTTTGGGAGTTTGGCTGGATAAGAATCTAAGGTGGTCTGCACATACTCAACTAGCAAATAAATTATGTAAAATATGTTTTGCCTTAGGAATAGTCAAAAGAATATCAGGGTTAGAGACTGTTCGCACCTTATATTATGCTTACTTTCAATCCTTGTTATTATATGGATTGATATTTTGGGGCAATTCAGCAAATGTAAAATTGATCTTTAGGTTGCAGAAGAGAGCTATTAGAGCTATGATACAAATCCCGAAAACCATTAGTTGTAAATAATATTTTAAATCGTTACATATATTACCTTTACCATGTCTGTATATATATGAAATTCTAGTTTACATAAAAACCAATTTGAATGTTTTCATAACCAATTCAGGCATACACTCATACAATACAAGGAGAAAAGATGACTTGTTCATAGTACCATGTAATACGAGTCTATACAATAATAATTTCATGGACTTTGTATGTTAAATCAGTTGCCACAATATATTAAACAGATACCAGTACTATACAAGTTTAAAAAACTTTGAAGACATTCCTACTTGATCATTGTTTCTATAGTATGGACGGGTTTCTCTTGTTTGGGGACAAATTCTAGTTCTAATCACTTGTAAACATATATTTCAAGAATAATTAACTTGTAGATTTTAATATTAGTATGTGTTATAGGAATGCCCACTGCCCTGTTCTGTATTTTTTCTTACAGGAACAAGATCGAGGATACCAGGGTATTTGTGCCGGGATAGAAGGATAGGGTATTGAGGCATACAGCAGTGTCGTGTGTTAAATGATTATATCAGTTCTATTATTAGAATCATCATTTTATTATTATCTTAGTATATTATTATCATTTATTGTATTGTAAAGTATTTGACTTGTCCTATATCATGTATAATGATCCATGGATATGAAGTAAATAAATAAATAAATAAATGAAATACCCAGAGCCAATTTAACTGGCTTCTGGTGTGCAGAGGTTAATTAAATATGGCAACAATTTTACCTTTTGCTTTTACTCTACAATTCCTATTGAAATGATGATGACTGTAAAAGGGAACCATATCTTAATCAGGCCTAGAATTCCTCACATAATTTAAAAAAAGTACAGGGTAAGAGAAGAAAGGAAATGCAGACTGCAGAATGGAGTGACATATTTTCCAAATGCGTTCTTTGCTGTTTTTAATACATCACTGCCCTTTATGTTCATATACGTGAGATAAAATGTATCATTACATATAGCAACTGCCAATGAGTTGGACAGCTGAGGAATTGTGATCCAACTTCTAGTGTGGCAAGAAATGTTTCTTTTCTCTAAAGCATCTAGACCAAATCTGAGGTTTGACCAGTTTCCTATCCATCAGGTGCTATGGAGTCTTTCCTTGGTTCCATATTTCCCATTCACACCTCTAAGGGCATATGTGAGGTGTTGTCATACTGGCCTCCTTCACCAGAAATACTGATATGTAGTGTATCCAAAAAGCTTCAATCTATTTTGGCAAAAATCTGATGGTATATGGTCATTACTTAGGAAAATGTTCCATGGTGTAAACGGTTTAAGTGATGTCTATATTGGACAGATATGGACCAAAATCAAATTCAGATGACAAATTTTAACACCGACTTCAAATATCAAAATTCAACAAAATCAATTGAGTAATACTAGAAATTAAACATGTAGACTTACAGACAAGTTGTGGCCTCCCTACAATATGTTCATTTTATGCATTTTGTGCAAAGAACATAATGAAATTTGAAATTAATCAAACTTCTCTAAATGAAATCCTACAAAATCCAAAATACTGATCCCTAATTTTCATTATATGGGGGTTTTACTGTATCTCACCTTTGCTCATGCCTGAGTAACTGCCGATGTGGCTATCTGTGAGACGCACCAGTCCATACAGATCATTTGAATACAGATTCAGAGCAGTTTGAAGTCGCTGGGGCTGGGGATCAAGCCCGCTGTACAGAACATTAAAAATAAATCAGTTTTAAACACAAGACAATGTGCTTGATTCTGTGTATGGATCAGGATGTAAGAAGCAGTGAGACACCAGAATAAACACATACAAAAAATAAAAGGTAAAGTTATCCCTGTAACAGGCTGTGGAGGCCCACAGGGTTGTTAAACATATGAGACTCCCACACTTTCTAGACAATCTGTTCACAGATGGCAGTGAGACTGTCAGCCTTATACACCAGCCACCCTTTATCCCCAGGAAGATTGTGCGGCTGGAAGCATTAGGTGAATTGAAAAACCCAGTGGCCTCATTGGGAACCAAACCTGCGACACATCATCTATATAATTTACTGTGATTCCTTCCATTTCTTGTCCTCCTGGAAGCTAGAAAATGAGGTGTTACATTTTCATAATTTACCAAATGTCTTTGCTGCAAGGTCAGCACTTCAGGTCTTCATGGTCATGAAAATGAAAATTGTGGTCTTCTTGCATGAGAAACAGGTACCAATGCTTTGGAGGAACCTGCTGCCTGCATTTTCATGGTAGAAGAGTAAGAAAAACATGGAAGATATGGTATGGATATATCGACAAGGAAGGACTGTGGGTTATTTAATGGCATTTTCAGCATTAGATGGTAGGAACACACACGAATCACGAAGGATTTGGAAGGAAGTGGGTGTTGCCTAACTGAGGTACTATTCTGGCATTTTTCTGGGGATAAATGAAAACCACAAAAATCTCATTCAGAATAGCAGGTTTCCTGGCCAAAAATTGAAAGGAGAACCTCCCAAACTAAAGTCTGCAGCATCACCTCTATGCCAACCTCTTTGGTGTGGATGAGGGGCTCAGGTAACAAACAGGATTATGAAGAACAGCATAATGAATACTGACCCTTCTAAAGATTGTTCTGCAAGAGCATTCTGCTTGGTTCACTCAGAGCTGCAGTCCCAGCCCTACCTTTATACATATAATACTGTTTCCATTATCAGATTATAAGTCTTTCCTGAAGATGAATACAGCACATTCTTTTGAAACCTTGGTATCTATATACCAACATGGCATAACATTCTTCAAGACAAGTCACAATCACTGCCATGAAAGCTTTAAATGTGACTAGAACAAATTCCTGTATCACAAGTAGTACAAGGCACACAATGTTTTCAGGACAGGTAATGTCGCCCATACTGCAGGCCCACCATCTTTCATATCATGTACATTTACTGTTGAGCGTTACTAATCGGTGCATCCCATGCTACAGCAGGAAGTTGTCAAATGCTAGTATGTAAGCCTAAACCTGCAACTACCAGCCCCTACCATAGAATTACTTGCTAGAAATGCCAAAGCTGCTCAAAGAAGCGTACAACATTTCCTCAGATTAACTTCAAATGACCACAGATAGAGATAAGTGAAAACCTGGTCTTTCTTCTAAACATCAGTATATCACAACTGATGCCATCTATTGATAGAATTCCTGTACTGGGCGATTAACATCGAACTGACTTTTCTGACTGTGGTAGTTGCAACACAAATATGATAAGCCAATCTAATAGCCTTGTGGAATGAAAAAGGTCAAGCAATTAAACAGTGACAGGAGAAAACCTGACTCCACATTAAAAAAAAAGTCTCTAAGTATAACTGCTGAAGAGGGACTGTCTTACATTCAAAATGTCTTATATTCAGGTAAACAATATCCTTCAAGGAAAGAAAATTCTGTATAGTAAGATTATATTGCTTATTGCTACAAATGGGTTAACAGGAGCTATACCCCAATGAAGCTTGTGGTCTGACGCGACAAAAATCCAACATGTCAGCTGAGAGTATGCGAATGTTGTGCATCTGTTTCATCTGTGAGCCAAGATGAATGGTGAAACTTTCTTCCAGACGGCGAACAGGCATATTGTCCTCTTGACTTCCACTGTGAAATATTCTTGGGGGGCATGCAGTTAGGGGTGAATTTCTGCAACCAAACAATAATGTAGAATTTTGAAAAAAATTCTTGACTTGTATCATTTGTTTGTCACACCACTGCATCAATAACACTGCAGCACAAGAATAAATACTGTCACACAAATTTGAAAGACACAATTAATTCAAATTGAAAACACTATGCTTCCTCAGAATTACTGGATCTTTGGACTTTGTCCATCGTCCAGTATTCTATAAACTAGAGAACACAGCGTTTCAGAAACTAGATGTTAGCATCCACAGGTGAGGGGGAAGTACCTACTCTGTTGGGTCCCCTAGAAAGAGGTAACCTCAATCAGTAATTTAGTTTTTAGGATACAGGACGATGGACAAAGTCCAAAAACCCAGTATTTCTGAGCGTTATACACCACTGTCAGAACCTTCTAGGATGTACTATGATTCGTATGTACATACATAGGAGTTGGTAGAGTGACATTGGTTTGATGTTCTTCAAGCATCTTCATGAGCCACTCCCGGTATTCCTTGCGCTGTGTCTCCTTCAGAGTGTCCACCTCACTGTTCCACTTCCCCTGCAACAGATTCTGATCCTCAAAGTGGTGAGCTGCCAGCTGATTGATATCCTGCTCAGTGTTGTACACATGCACACCTTCCACAGCCCGTGCCATCTCCTCAGTTTGCCTGTAATCAGTGCAGAATAAAAAATAAACATAAAAAGAAAAATCATTTGTCCTAAATGATTTTTAGGTTTATAACCTTAATCATCCAAGAGTACCATGGGGACGACAACCGAATTTTCATTCAAGGGGTAACAATATTCTAATTATACCCATTCTAGGGCATTCTGATGATGAACCGTTACACTTTGAATTGCTAGCATACTGGACTTCATCCAGTATCTGATATTATAAACTAGACTACAAGGTTTAAGGAGCTGAATCTGCCCCTGTCCTCAAGTGTGTGTGTGTGTGGGGGGGGGGTACCTCCTCATTTGGAAAGAGACAAGATCATTCAGATTGTACCTGTCTTCATGGTTGAAGTGTAGGGGTGTTTGATTATTTCAATGGCTTCTCTAGTGACACAGGGATGAGGTTATTAATTTGCCATACCATGTATGTTCTTGGTGAACTATTCAGCTACTGCTGATCAGTAGAAATCCATTCAATCTTGACATGGCAGACTGCCTAGGAAAACACTGTTACATTTACTTGGTAGTGAAAACTTAAAATCTTACTTGGACTACACTTGCTAAGAACTGTGTCCAAGAATGAGTCTTCACAGCAGAAGTGTTTATTCTGACTCAGAAAGTTAGTTATGCAGCTTATGGTAGAAACTCAATTCAGTCCAGAGCCTTTTCTCTTCTCATATGCTGTCCAAAAACATAAAAATTAGTATATACAAAACTATAATTTTGCCTGTGGTTCTGTATGGGTGTGAAACTTGGTCTCTGACATTAAGGGGGGAACATAGACTGAGCATGTTTGAGAACAGGGTGTTGAGGAGAATATTTGGGCCGAAGAGGGATGAAGTGACAGGAGGTTGGAGAAAAATGCATAATGAGGAACTTCATAACTTGTAATCTTCCCCAAGTATAATTAGAATGATCAAATCAAGGAGGCTGAGGTGGGCAAGGCATGTAGCACGAATGGGGGAGGAGAGCAATGCATATAGGATATTGGTGGGAAAGCCGGAAGGAAAGATATCACTGGGAAGACCAAGGCATAGGCGGGTGGACAATATTAAAATGGATCTTAGAGAGATAGGATGGGATGGTATGGATTGGATTGATCTGGGTCAGGATAGGGACCAGCGGAGAGCTCTTGTGAACATGGCAATGAACCTTCAGGTTCCAGAAAATTCTGGGAAATTCTTGAGTAGCTGCAGATTTCGCTTCTCCTCAAGAAGGGCTCAGCTCCGTAAGTAAGTAAGTAGGTAAGGCATATGGCAGAAACTCACTTCTGTGTGAGAGCTGCAAGTTGTTCATCCCGCTGTCCCGTTAGTTCACGTACTGCCAGTGTGTATGAGTGTTCCACTTGTAGCATGGTTTCTAGGGCTGGTGAATGGACTAATTTATGATACACAGTAGAGAACAACTCTTCATCTGTGGCTCCATGAGGCTCTGTATATTCGACTGTTTCCTGCCAACACAATAACTTCAATGCTTCCAGACTTATGTAAGAAAACAGTTCATCTACATATATTATTACAGGACACATTTTCTGCTATATTACATGCCTGTTATGACTTCAAGGTTTAAGGATTCATTTGAACACTAATATTAACTATCTCATATAAGAAGATCACTGTTTTCATCAATGATACACTGTGTAGGTTGGTAGATGGGTACTAGCATTTTGGAGGAACCCACTGTCTCATATTCAAAACTATGTTATCTACCTACCAAACTATATACCATCACATCTCGGAAGCACAACAAAAAACTCAAATTTCACATAACTGATCTAACCTAATTTTACCAGTAACATGTAATCTGCACCATAAGTGAGAGCATGAGCTTATTACATTAAATAAATAGGGTTATGTATTTATTCAAACATATTCACTATATGTAAGACAACATGCACAGTTTCTGTGGTTGCATCAGGGAAGAACATGCACATCGGGGAGATGATTGTAGGATACCTTTCATCAGCTTGTCAACATCCATCAATAGTAAAACTCATGTGAATTGACTCCAAAACCATATGACTCACCATCAACACAATGGTGGTAAAAAGGATGGAATCCATTATTAAGAACATCTAAAGGAGGAGCATAAGTCCAGAAACACAGAGAATCTTACGAATATTACGATTATTGTCCTCTGAGTTGTGAAGCTGTAGAGTCTGGAAGATGTTTATCAATCAGTGTTTTGGAGTAACCTGCTGCCTTAATTTGTAAAATGCAAGTAGCTGTATGTATTCAGTACTTTAACCCTTTAAACAATACCTCTCTGAATGCTTTCTCCCAACTCTTGATTACTTCCTCAACATCTACATCTCCACTTTTTGTGCTCTGGATTAGTTTTTCAGAAACATCATCATAGTACTTAATTGTCTGTTCCTTCACAAATGTATCTAGAGCTGGTTGTAGATCTGAAACACAAAATAGTAGCAAAACCGAATAGCCATCTCACTTTTTGAAACAATAATGTCAGCTGATAAGACCTCTTGATGCCCAAACAAATAGAAGCACACTGTAATCCATTTTGTTTCATTACTAAAACTGATAACAAAAATGATATAACCTACCTTTCTCAACATAACAAGGCAGCTTAAATGAAGAGATCAGACGTTGTGTTAATTCCTTTATTGAACCAGAGTATGGAATATATATTGGCACTTCTAGTTTATATTCTTGTTTTGTTGTGCACGTAGGAAATTTAAATACAAATGTCCTTTCAACAGTTTCTTGGTCAGGTGTCATATTAAACAATTGTTTTAAATACTTTCAATTAGTCCGGGCCTTACTCGTTCGGTCTTTCATCACTATTCCACCAACCAGACCTCTTTACGCTCTTTACGAACACCCACACACACAAGATAAGTGACGGTATAACTCGTTCACTGTCAGTATTAATAATCTTAGTGATCTTAGTGATCGTTAGTGACTTTCATAGTGTTGTAGTTGGCTATACTTTCGCCTTTATACGCCAAATACTACATAGTAACTTCCGGCGGATATTTAGATAGCTTTGAATGTATGTTTGTCCGTAAAAATGGTTGGAATAGATGGATCATCTGAACTAACTGAAGATGAAGCAGAATTGTATGACCGCCAGATTCGTTTGTGGGGCTTGGAGTCACAGAAAAGGTTAGTACTCACTCTCTATAAATACTTGTAGCTTTTATAGTTATCGAATCAGTGAAAGATCAGAAAATCCTCATTGTAATTTTTCTTCCAGCAACTCCAGTTAGGTTTTCTTTCTAGAATGCTTATATGTTTTTAAATTTATTATGTCGCTTATTTTCAGATTGCGAAAAGCAAGAATTCTTTTGATTGGATTACAAGGATTTGGAGCAGAAATTTGCAAGAATATCATTCTTGCAGGTGTAAAAGCAGTTACAATCCTTGATGGTGGTGTTGTTAAGGATGAAGATGCTTCTTCTCAGTTCCTTGCTCCAAGGGACCAGCTTGGTAAAAACGTAAGCAAATAACAATGCTACAGTTAAGCACTGAACAAATTAATATTTAACAACTGCATTTGAAATTAACCTAAATTTTTGTAATGGCATTTCCTCTCCACCAAAAGTAATGGTTGTACCACTGCGACTTTTCCAAATTGAATATTGGCCATAGTGGGACCTTACTGTCTTGAATTAAGTATGAAATTTCATTTAATGTTATATTTTGTAATAGGTCGATGGACATGCCAGTTATTTTTTTTTTCCAGGTAAATTATGTAAGAGATACTGTCTCCTCTTGAATTAAGTATGAAATTTCATTTAATGTTATATTTTGTAATAGGTCGATGGACATGCCAGTTATTTTTTTTTCCCAGGTAAATTATGTAAGAGATACTGTCTCCTCTTAAAATTGCACATCCAGTCAGTAAAACAGATAAATTGCTTATGGGTTGAGTCAGTTGGTTTGGGTAAATAAGTAGAGTTCTGTCTTCTGATCTATAATGCCATGTAGTCTATAAAAAGTCAAGCAACATTCTGGAGGAGAAGGGCTTTGTTTGCCACCTGGTTTCTTGCAGGGCTTATTTTTTGACCCAGAAGATGGAGGCGACTTGTTCTTCCAAAACATCAGTTGACTTTTAACGAACTACATGGCATTATATCCCAGAAGATAGAACTCTTCATAGCCACCTCTCTGAGAACCTCAAATCCTATATAGAATTATAAGCAGTTCCAAGTGTATCCAGAGTTTGTTAACACTGCTCGTTAATAAATCAGTCGTGTCATAGATTAGAAAAAACATACAGATTCAATTTTGGCATCTCACAAACAAATTGGTGAGGCTTATGTCCCTATTGGGCCAACCTTGAACACTTGTCACAGACCTTTCCAATCCTGCAAGGAAAGATGGTTTCACTCAAATAAATGGCTGGTATATCATCCACACACTCACACTGAACACTTCCCTTCTGATTCTGTTGTTTGATTCATGTGGTTCCTCCTCCTTACATATAAACCCCTCTCAAAGTTAGTCTGCAGCAGGTGGTATGTTGTACTAGCAGTTGTGAAAACATTACTTACTGTAGGCAGAGCAGCCTCCGTAGTCTAGAGGTAATGTTCCCACCTCATGACTCGTAATATGCGGGTTCAAATACCCGGTGGAGGTCGTCGAATTTTTAAGGGCGGAAAAATTCAGGGAACAAGTCCTCCGGGAGGGACTTTAAGCCGTGGGTCCCGTGTTGTAGCTTGACGGCATGTAAAAGAACCTCATATCTCCTAAGGAGGTCACTGAGCCAAATTACGGACGTTTCCCGCCCAACAGCAGTCTCTAATACCTCTGGTAGATGGGGGAAGCATTATTACCTCTCAGCTAGTAGAGCCGGTCTCGCTGGCTGGGCGGGACTGATGGTAAGTACCAATACCGGTATGATATAGAGACTGGTAGAAATCATAGAGGGAAGCACAATGGACCAATACAGGTCTAAGTGCATGGGGAAACCCACCCTTTCCAAATAACTAACTAACTAACTACTGTAGGCAGGAAGAAATTAATATACAATTTATGATATTTTTTTGAATAAAATTGGATTCACAAATTTAACAAAATTTTTAGTACATGAGATTTGAAGTTCTCATGGGGATGACTCCAAAAATTATGATCTTCTAGAATGTGATGCCATGTTTGCTAAATATAGACCAACAATTTTGGATGAACCTGCTGCATCCATCTTCAGGGTAGAATTAAATGGAAGGACAAAGTGAAATCTAAAGATGGCAGCAGCAGTTTGTCTGAAATGTTGGTGGAATCTCCCAGACTAAATGGTGTTATTTTCCAGAATAAATAAATTGCAAGTGTTTAAAAATAAACTAGCCAGGAAAAGTATTTTGACAAAAAACGGTTCAGTGCTCCTGAACAGTCACAACCAGCATTGTCTGTCAAGTCTTTTTCTAGTGATAAATAGATTTTTTTTTTCCTTTGGCGCTACAGCCCCAATTTGGACCTTGACCTACCTCCATGAAACTCTCCGTTTCACTTCAGTTTGCTACATCTTAAGACATTCAGTAGGACTCCTTGGATGGGTGATCAGCTTGTCACAAGGTCTCTACCTGTACACAAACACACAAACAATAAACATCCATGCCCTGAGTGGGATTCAGATGCACTTCCGAGTGAGCAAAGACAGTGCATGCCTTTGAACACTCAGCTACCGTGACCAGTGGATAAATAGATTAGTTAGTTCTAATTAGTGATAATTATATTAATGTAGTTTACTTTACTTCACTTTCATCTTACTTTCTATAGCTAGGAATATTTGTTATGATTGTGTATTTTTCAAGTAGCAGAACCAGAAATATGAACAGTGCTACGCATGCATTTGGGAAAGTGTTTCCTTTGCCTGTCTTGTTTTATGTTTCTGTAATCAGTCAGCTAGTAAAGAGTTCTGTCTTCTGGAGTATAATGCCATGTAGCCCAGTGAATTTCAACAGCCTACACCATCAGCCAGTATTGTCGTGTATAGTACAGGGCAAACCAAGAAAATTGGCAAATGCAATTTCCGAGAATTGTTATCAGCCTGAGTTGAACACATGTTACCAAATGGAGGAGCACAGATTGAGGAAATGGCAACGCAAATCGCGGAAAGACTGAGCAACTCAACTTCCAGGCAATGGAGCATGCTACTGTTCTCACAATTGCATTGCCACGTGGTTTCGTAGTGTCAGCTGTTCCATAACACACTTCAGTGATTCATTTGTTTTTTAAGATGGCACAAAAGGTTGACGAAGCTGCTGATTTTGTTCTTATGCAGTTAATTGGACAAGGGCCTGGTATATATAACAAAAGACACACAGACAACAGATTTGGCTTGGGAAAGAATTTCTCATGAGACAAAGGAGTCTGGATCCAGGTTAAGTTCTTTTGAAACACTATAAGTGCCCCTGTTTAAACTGTCACAGAAGAACAAATGCATCCAGTGTTTTCTTTTCCTAATATTGTGTTTAAGCACCCTGTAGAATTAATATATCATTTATTTCACATATATTTTCGTCTTAAATGCAACTTATTATATAGTCACCCTTCTTCCATATTACATGGTTCAGCTGTATACGGCCATTATCAGGTGCCTTCTATTTTGCTAAAATTGTTGCAGTATATGTCAGGATTGTGTATTGTGTTCTTCCCCTGGCGGTAAAGCAGCTGGGGCAGGAAGCTGACCGCTCATCTCCAACTGGTACAAAGGTCAAGAATACGTGGATCTCTATGTCCACTCCCCCATACGTCTTCATGGTATATAACTTAATTAGTTAAGCACAAGGACAACTTTGCCTTTTATATCCCAGAAGACCGAACTTTTAATAAAGATTATTAATGTTTTAACTACATTTTGCAGAGGGCAGAGGCTTCTCTGAGCAGAGCACAGCAGCTCAATCCCATGGTGAAGGTTACAGCTGATCCTCAAGATGTTGCTGACAAGCCAGATACATTCTTTGGAGAATTTGATGTGATTTGTGCTACGGAGTGCTCTGTTGAACAGCTGATTCGAATCAACCAGATATGTCGAGAGAAGAGTATCAAGTTTTTCTGCGGTGATGTGTTTGGAATGTTTGGTTACACATTTGCTGACCTGCAGATACATGAATATGCTGAGTGAGTATAATTTAAGTACCATAGTACTGAGTCATTATTCACTGATGTTTCCATTAGAGCTGAAGCCTTCTTCATTCTTTTCCCCTCCCATAAACATTCATTGGGCCAGATTTTTCTTTTCTTCATGTCTTCCAGGCTGGTTCCAGAGCCCAACCAGCCTCCTATTCAGTGGGTACAAAGGGCTCTTTCCCCGGGGGTAAAGCAGCCAGGATGTGAAGCTGACTACTCTCCTGTGCAGCTTCATGGTGTAGTGCTTAATTAGTTAAGCTCAAAGACAACTTTACCTTTATGTCCACTCTTTTGTATGTCTTCCCTCACTTCATTTGTCTGCCTTGACTTCTGGATTCCCATTGGTCATTTATTTACGACATTGTGAAAGGAACCACATTTTCATCCAGATGTATAACTTATGACCATAACCACTATATTCTTAATGTGACCAGATTGTTTTATGGTGACATTTCATAATTTGGGTAAGGGCAGATTTGTGTAGCTCAAAACATTCATAATGTAGAGGCACAGTTCACTGTACCTAGATTTTTCTGAGTTTCTGGACAGTTACGCTGCTGATATGCTAACCACAAATGGTTATGTGATTGATTATAGCGGTTCGAGTGTTTTTTTTTTCAGGGAGGTAACAGTACACAAAGCTTCCAGGAGCCAGAAAAGTGGGGAGCCTGCAGCAAAGGTTGCCAAGTTGTCTCCTGTGAAAGAAACAAGAAAGCAAACTGCAACGTTTGTTCCCCTGCAGGATGTACTGGAATTTGACTGGTCGAGCGAAACGTATGCCAAACGCGTTCCAAAGGCAGATCCTTCATACTTCCTCATGAGAGGTAATGTGAGCTGGTTGCCTCAGAGGGAATTCACATGACTTGTATTTGGGATGTACCTGGTTTGAATCTCAGCTAGGACACCTAGTATATTGGCATGGTTTCCATGGTTTTTCTCAAGTGTTGGTGAATGGCAGGATGGTATTCTCTCTCTCTCTTTTTTTTTTCTAGTGAGGTAGGACTAAGTCCCTTGTACNGGAGTCCAGTTGGGTCCACTCGGCACGACGGCCACTGATTGGCCTATTGTACCTGCCCCGGGTAATTATGATGATGGAAAATTTGGTGGAATGAAGATTGGCAGGGGAAACCGAAGTACTCGGAGAAAATCCACCCCAGTGCCACTTTGTCCACCACAAATCCTACTTGACCAGACCCGAGATCGAACCGGGGCTGCCATGGTGTAAAGCCAGCGACTAACCGCTTGAGCTATGGCACGGCCCAAAATAGGCTATTACTTCTTCCTACGTAGTCCTTCCTGCTTTGCTGTACATGCTCATTTCCTTGTCTGGTTTGACTTTAAATTACCTGTTCTGTTATGCGATAAGGTAAGTGTATAGTTCTCCCTGCGCCCAAGTAATAATGCCATATAGATGGCATATAGGAAGATTGCCATGCTTTATTAAACATCAGCACAACATGGAGGTGATTTTTGAGCTCCAGACTCAAGCTGTTTTGACCCACGTAAAATTACTTGCAGTATCCATCAGGTGGGAGGCTTGAAGGGCTCCAGAGCCAGTCTAAGTACAATTGCACAGAGAAAAATCATGTCCCTTCTGGGATTCAAAACTTGAGCTATCAACCTGTAGCCATTCACTGCTGTCTGGGCTATCCTGGATCTCACTGTCATTGAATAGCCTATGAAACTGTTAGCAGCATAAATCAGGATTGTCTTGTTTCAGTGCTCCTTAGGTTCCGCAGCAAACACGGGCATGACCCCATCCCTAAGAACCGGGAAAAAGACATAGAAGAGCTCTGTAAAATACGGGATGAAGTTCTTACCAAGTTGAGAGTGCCAGTGGAGAAAGTGCCCGATAATTTATTCAGGTATGATGGCAAGGTCAAGTAATTGAATAATTCTGTGAAAGAAAAACTGATTAAATTCTACTGAGTGTGGCCACCTTTGAAGTACTTAACCTTCCATGTGAGATTTGAGTTTTTCGTGGCATTGAATATGAAGATTAGTGTTTTATGGGTCATGATGCTTTGTAGTCTGGCAGACAATTACAGATGTTTCAGAGACGCATGTTGGTTCCATCTTCAGGGTACCCTTTTCGTCTGAAATATTTGTACCTGGCTAAGAGCTAGAATAGCACAGTCAGTATAGCAACTGGCTGTGCTGGATGACCAGGAGGTCAGAGTTCAAGTCCTGATGGGTGCAAGAATTTTCACTTCTCCATGTCATCCAGACTGGCCGTGGTGCCCACCCAGCCTCCTATCCAATGGGTACCAGGGGCTTTTTCCCCCCGGGGTAAAGAGGCTGAGGCGTGAAGCTGACCACTCACCTCCAAGTGCCAAGGTCAAGAAAACAAGGATCTATACATCCACTGTCCTATACATCTTCATGGCATAGTGCTTAATTATTTAAGCTCAGGTACAACCTTACCTTTGTCTACTAGGCTACATGGTGCCATGTCCCAGAAGATGGTCTTCATAGTCAGAACTATAAGAACCTCAAATCTCACTCAAAGAAAAAAGCTTGTAAAGTGGGGTGTATTTTAAGCTCTGTGTATGAACAGGAATGTGTTTGCGGAGGTGAGCCCAGTGTGTGCCATTGTTGGAGGGGTAATGGCTCAGGAGATCATCAAGGCAGTTTCACAGAAGGAATCACCACACAACAACATGTTCTTCTTTAACCCAATTAAGAATGTTGGGTTTGTAGACCACATCGGTAATTAGGTGCCTCCATCACATGTGGCTATTGGATTCTTTTAAGTATTAAATCTCTTGAATATGTAGAGTCAACTTTATAACTTTGCAGGTGTGTTGTTCTTATGTATCAAAAGTTCACTGTAATGGAGATATTTGAGAACTCTTTCCTGTTGTCTGCAGCTTCACATGCCATTTTAGGCAGGTCTCCATCCTTGCATGCTGTCCTCCAGCTGCATTTTTGTCATATCCTCACATCATATCTCTAGTTTCCACATCCAGTGTCACTGCTTTCCTGTCTTTTTCCTTTTAGCTGTTTTCTCTCTTACCTGTTGTTTCACACAACCCAACTTTATCTAAACATTATGTCAGACTTCAATGCTGCAGCCTCCCAAAATAATGCATGAATTTATGTAAACCCACCGTCTCTGCCATTTAGCACAGAGTGCAGTTTTGCACATTTTTATAAGTCTCTTTAAGGCTGAGGGCACGCAGTAGTGTAGTTGGTTGAGGCACTGCTACAAGCCAGAAGGTCGTGGGTTCAAGTCCCAGTGAGGTGGATTTTTTCCCTTTACCTAGTTTTTCCAGCTACACTATGGCCCTGGGGTTGACTCAGCCTCTAACAGAAAGGAATACCAGGAATCTTCCTGGGGGGCAAAGGGCATCCGGCACATATGGCTGACAACCTTACCACAATCTGTGAGCTGATTGTCTAGAGACAATGTGGGAACCTTGACATCTCACAACCCTATGGGCCTTCACAGCCTGTTACAGGGATAGCTTTACCTTACCTTCACCTCTTTAAGTCTGTATTGTTACACCAGTAGCCAGTATAGCGTTATAGCCTCACTATACCTACAGAAAGCTATAAAATGTTCCTGCACAGTCATGAAAAGTGCAGTTCTGCATACTGCTGCAGGTCCCTATCAGGCTGTGCGGTGACAGTATGACCCTAAATAGCTTTACAGCCTCTCTACACCTACAGTAAGCTATAGAATCTTCCTGTACTGTCATGAAAAGTGCAGTTCTGCACACTGTTGCAGGCCCCTATCAGGCTGTACGGTGACAGCAGGAACCGAAATAGCTTTACAGCCTCCCTACACCTACAGTGAGCTATAAAATGTCCCTGCACAGTCACGAAAAGTGCAGTTCTGTACACTGTTGCTGGTCCCTATCAGGCTGTATGGTGACAGCAGGATCCTAAATAGCTTTACAGTCTCTCTACACCTACAGTAAGCTATAAAATGTTCATGTACAGTCATGAAAAGTGCAGTTCTGCAACTGTTGCAGGTCCCTATTAGGCTGTACGGTGACAGCAGGAACCTAAATAGCTTTACAGCCTCTCTACACCTACAGTAAGCTGTAAAATGTACCTGTACAGTCATGAAAAATGTGTGAAAGGTTTCGTGGCTGGAGCCAGTTTTTCCAAAATCTACTGATATACCGACCTACCAAAATTGTGCTCAGATACAACTATATTTCTGAGTAGTCGTAAGAACTATGCAAACCCTCTTACAGTATATCACAACTAACAATTTGAGAAGCCATGTATTATGTATTAAAAGAAAAATAAAGACACATAATGAGAAACAAATTTGTAAGATGTATTTCAGTGGGTGAGATAGAATGAAACTACTTTAATTGTTAATTGACATAATAGATCATTCGGTGTGGTTGTACCTAGTTTTGTGGAGCTAAGGGACTGGACGATTATGGCAGGAAAGGATTTGAGAGTGACTGGGTCCAGTGCATTTCCCTTCCCAGAAATCACTAACTCCATGGAGCGGAATCATTGACAAGCTAATTATTGCTCAGTTGTTATTCCCCATCTTTTATGGAATCCCAAGGCTGAGTATTCACCAGACCATGGTCCAACCAGATTCATGAAATGTTGTACTGACTTGCATCCAAAGTATGACCAGCCTTTTCGAAGATCTTCCACAGTTCCTTAGGCCTGTGCTGTTTGTAATTATTAATAGTTGTCGAAGTCTACTTCCTTGCATTCTCTTGACATTTTGACCTTGCTGGGTTTTGCATTCCAAAATTTTGTTCAGTATGGGTTCTGTTTTTAATTATTTTAATTTAATTTAATTTGTATACTGTCTTAATGTATTTTACTGTTCATCTCATAAATTCCATTTTAGCTGCTGTAATTCAAGTTCTGTCTTTTGCTTTCATTGTTCAGCATTTATTCCGACAAGAATGTGACAGTAAGCTAGGTTATTATAAATCATTATTCTAATGTGTTTCTGGAATTTTGAAGGCTTGAAAGTTGTATTGATTGAGTGTATCTTTTTTTTATTTTTTATGTACTAGACACCAATGCAGGGTGCCTGATGGACATGTATCTTTGGACCCATATTCAAGAGTCTGAACACTGAAAATAGTCTATGTTAATTTAATTTTTGTACCATGTTTTGTATAACTTACTTGAAATAAGATACTGCATTCTCATATTCTAGCTGCATATAAGAATGAAGACAGTATGGTTATGTCCAGTCATTGTGTCCACCTGCCATGGGAAACACATCTTGCAAGTCTTACGAGAATTTGTAGTATATTAGTATTTGTTTCCTGTAAGATGCTGTAACTTCACAATGTAATAAAATGCTATTTTTAATTTCAAATTGTGAATTCTTTTAATTTGTTATTTAAATTAATTATAAATGGCATCCAAACATGTGATCGGAATTGATGAATACCTTTCGAAAATGTATTTGTGATTTATCTTTCTGAATGTTTTCGATTTTAATACAATATACAGTAAAACTTGGTTATAGCAACATCGGTTTCTGCGACACCTTGTCTATTGCGTCAAATATTCAATGGTACGAACTAATTCCTCATAAAGCAACTGTTTTTATACCTTGCTTAGTACGACATGCACAAATGCATCAACCTCGTATGTAACGTCATTTTCATTCCTGAATTTCTCTGATATGGACATTGAACGTAATTTAGAAAGTGTGTATTGGGCAAGTAACAGGAAACAGATGAAGATAACTGATTACTGTACTCGTATCTAGGTACAGTAAGGCACAACAATTGATGTAATCTACTGTAATTTGGTGAGTAGGCCTACCTTTAATATACAGTATTAGTGCGGTGTGTATTGTCAGTGAAAAGCGCTGTAATATGTCTTTGATATTACACATTTGGGCAATTCCACGTTAATGTTACGTTAGTCTGTACTTAACTACGTATTTCACTAAAAAATGCAACATTTTAACTCGGTTTTTGGTAGATTTTTACGTGACTAACATAAGGCTACTGTGGAAGTGCCCATTTCGGTTACAACGACATTCGTTTATAACGACACTATTTTTAGGTCCCTTTGATGACGTTATAACTAAGTTCTACTGTATTATCATGTGTATTAGTGAATGTAGATGGGGTATGAATTGGGTGATTGGATTTATTGACACCTTATACACACCACTCAGAGCTACATATAATTACAGCACTATTGCTGATCTGCACACTTAGTTCTCCTTTACACACACACACACACACACCAGGATTTTCAGTCTTCACTAGTATTTCCTGGCAACAGATTTTAACACAGGAACTATCACAGAAATACTCACTCACTCATACATGGAGCTGAACCCTTCTTGAGAAGTTACCAGTTGTGCAGCTACTCAAGAACTTCCCAGCGTTTTATGGAACCTCAATATTCATTACTGTTTTCACAAGAGCCCTCCACTGGTCTCTATCCAAAGCCAGACCAATCCAAACCATACCATCCCATCCTATCTCTCTAAGATTCATTTTAATATTGTCCACCCACATACAGCTTGGTCTTCCCAATGGTCTCCTTCCTTCCGGGTTTCCCACCAATATCCTATATGTATTCCTCCTCTCCCCCATTTGTGCTACATGCCCTGCCCCTCTCATCCTCCTTGACTTAATCATTCTAATTATATATTAAAGTATGTGTGTTTTTCTTTATGGTGTCTACATTATCACCCAGTAGATTCACATCAGCATAGACCAACAGCAGAAGTGTCCCATCTTAAAGTCTTCTCTTCACAGCCTGACTACCAGCTGAGCTTGTTGCCATCCCTTCTCAGTCATCTTCAACTGTCACCTCAAGGAACTCCCTCAATTCTAATTCTTCCGTCCTTGCATCCACGTTACATAGCCTCAGAGTGGCCCAAACAGAAAACACCATTCCCTAACAATTCCTCTTGTTATAGAGACGTGTTTACCTTGCCATTGTATAGAAAGGGCGGTTCTTCTATTGTTATGTCTGTGTTTATTTCTACAGGAACCTGTTTACCAAGTCATTGCCTAGCAGCGAACATCTACTTGGGATCTGCTATTCTGGGTTTCAGGCGTCATGTCACAGTATTCTTTTTCTGTAATTTGTGTTGTTATTTAGAACAACATAACTATTAACTTAACTTCATTTTTGCAGTAGATTTATGCCTAAACTTAAGGCAAGTGATGGAGTGACTACTTCCGTTAGTGCTCTCATCATTACTGAGTAGACACACTTTGTAGAGATCATGGATGTTTATGTGTTCATGTTTTATCTCCAAAACTACTGAATGGATTTAGAAGGAATCTGGTATTGGTGATATACATGAAAAGATGGGGACTGAATTTAATTTTGGGTCACATAATTATTCAATTATGATTCATTTTATGATACTGTCAGTAATCCAAAATATGTCCCCTCGAATGATTGGTTCACAGCATGTGTTTATTTCGAAAGAGTGTAGAAGCGAGAGTTCATGGGCTATTTTAAGTTACTCTTTTAGTATATTATATTTAAGCATAGTGTTACATTCCACACTTCTATATGTTTAATATAAACTCTGTCGTAAATGTAACACTTTATTTAGTTCTTGTCCCCCTTCCTTCACACTACATGTTTCGGTCGTCATTGGCCATCATCAGGTGTATTTCACTTCACGTAGCTGTCACACTTAACTCAATATTAACATTTAAATTCCAGATTTCCAATTGTTCATTTTCTGTCGTCAATTGGCACCCGATATTCCAAACCTCCCCTTGTCGATTTTGTCAATTGTGTTTTATGAAAATTCACATGTCGATTGGTTTAAAATTTTAAATTCTCATTTAGCTTTAATATGTAAAATTTAAATTTAGATTTAAGAAACCAAAATCACAGAGCAAACATATTAAAGAAAAGCAGTGGCACCCACACAGAGAACCTGCACAAAATAACACACGAGTTGTGCTGAAAGAAAGAGGTAGCCGCTGCAGCACACATAAGCATAGAGCAGGTATCTCTGTGATTTTGGTTTTTTAAATCTAAATTTAAATTTTACATATTAAAGCTAAATGAGAATTTAAAATTTTAAACCAATCGACATGTGAATTTTCATAAAACACAATTGACAAAATCGACAAGGGGAGGTTTGGAATATCGGGTGCCAATTGACGACAGAAAATGAACAATTGGAAATCTGGAATTTAAATGTTAATATTGAGTGCAGTTTGACAGCTACGTGAAGTGAAATGCACCTGATGATGGCCGATTACGGCTGAAACATGTAGTGTGAAGGAAGGGTGACAAGAACTACAATAAAGTGTTACATTTACGACGGAGTTTATATTGTACATATACTCTTCTAGTATTTGCCCGTAGGGACTGAGAGGAAAACAAAATCTTGTCATGGTAGAGATCCCAACTGACACTTTTTTAATGTAGGATGTGTTACTGCTTGAGGCAACTTTTTTTTACATTAGTCCAATAGAGACAGCTGGGATAGCTCAGTCAGCAGAGTAACTGAGAAATCAGGGTTCAATTCCAGGCACGGGAAAGAGATTTTATATTCACTGTAGGGTAGAGACTGGCCCTGATGTCTACCCAGCCTTTGTATGGTGAGTACCGGGAACAAAGCCACCAGGGCATGAAGCTGACCACTCCTCTGCATCTGTTGCTGAGGTTAGGAATTGTGGAGCTATATTTCCATTCCTGTAGTGTATCTTCATGGCATGGTGCCTAAGTAATATAGTACATGACCAGTTGAGTATAATACAGGGCTACTATAAATGATCCATTCGTTTTTAAAACGCTATATTTTCCAAAGTAATACACGTACAAATATGATTGATATATAAAAAGAACCATAAACTCACCAGGTTTGTATTATGTACACCAGTTGGCAGCACGAGTTCAGTGCCTCTACAAAATGGCGACAAAGCTAGAAAAATTTTTTGTTTATTGGAATATGCGAGATTTTCGTCTGTTATAGCAGTGCAACGCGCATTCAAAAGAGAGTACGGAAAAGAACCGCCATGTAAACAAAGCATTTTGCGGTGGTATCGGCAATATTCGTCGGTACCTAAACAATGAACTTCGGCATCGCTAGATTGGGCGTGTTGGTGAGGATGACGTAGCTCTGTTCACTTGGCCCCCCAGATCACCTGATCTAATGCCTTGTGACTTCTTCCTTTGGGGGTACATTAAGGATCGTGTTTACATACCCCCACTGCCAAGAACACTAGTAGAGCTGAGGGAATGCTTCGATGCTGCAGTGATGACCATTGACAGGATGATGCTACAAAATGTGTGGAACGAGCTTGATTACTGCCTGGACGTGTGTCGTGTGACCCATGGGGCATACACAGAACATTGTAGAGTATGAAGAAAACTTGGTGAGTTTACGGTTCTTTTTATATATCAATCATGTTTGTACATATAATGCTTTGGAAAATATAGCGTTTTAAAAACGAATGAATCATTTATCGTAGCCCTGTACATACTGAAGCTAAATTTGAAATTTTATCAATTACAGCACTTTAAAACTTTACACTGTATGAAAAATGTTAATGTCTGTAGCTTCTGTTCAAAACGTTTTTTGATACAGTGAATATTTAGCAAATTCAGGATATAATTTTGGGCTGACCAGTGTGATTACCTTTGCAGGAAGGCCATTGAGTCTGCAATAAATGAATATCTTCAACCAGTGGGTCACAAAATAGCCAAACATATATGTACTTCATTTTAATAAATTTTCATGACAGATATAAGGTAAAGGGTAAAGCTATCCCTGTAACAGGCTCCGGAGGCCCACAGGGTTGTGAGACATTGAAACTCTCACATTTTCTAGACAATCGGCTCACAAATGGTGATAAGGTTGTCAGCCCTACACAACGGATGCCCTTTACCCCGAGGAATATTACTAGTACTCATTTCTGTTAAAGGCTGATTCGACCTGAGGACCATAGTGCCGCTGAAAGGATAGGGCAATTGAAAAATCTAATGACCTCATCAGGAATCGAACCTGTGACCTTCCAGCTTGTAGCATAGTACCTCAACCAACTATGCTACCGAGTGCCCCCCTCACATATATAAATGTAGTCTATTTCTCGGTGAAGTTTGTTATGTTATCTCAGTATTTTATTTTATTTTATGCAGTAACCTGTCTCCTTAGGTCATGCTACAGTTCAGGCGATAAGTCTGTGGTTTCCTTGAAAGCCCATAATGGTCTGTGTGGCATTTGTGATGGACAAAATGGCAGGGTGGTGACTTTTTTGCATGCACCCCAGTGTTCACCTGCCAGTTATTCCACCAGTGCTCTGTACGCATTCATCATCGGAGCCTGGTACAGTGAGCCCATTTCAGGCTACAGTATCCTGAGGGTGTCCCACCCCACTTCTACAAATAACTGGTCTTAGCTCAGTTTGGTAATGTCATTTTCTGTACATCAGATTATATTATGATGCAGTGACTTAAACATGAATCCCGGTACATAAAACAGGTATTTTATATAAAGTAATTTATTACAGCTTAAACAGAATCCAGATTTCTGGAATGAATTTGAATACAAGGTTTGTTATATATCGCAGGAGTCGCAAAGCATTGAATGGACATTGAAACTGTGAACTGCACTTGCGATCTTTCCTCCACTGGGAGACATTCTGTGAATTTGTGGATCTGCAATGAGAGAGTAACAAAATTCAGCCTGTTAGCATCTTTAAAAAGTACACTTACCTCAGTATCTCATTTCCAACAGATCAGTTTTCAAATTTAGCTTTACAGTTTCTCAACCATAATTTGTACTCTTTATACTGATAGGGTGAAGAATATTGTTTATTCATACATGGTTTAATGAAACTGTAAGTACCTAAGGCTATATAGTACCAAAGAGTAGCGAACAGGAAAGGTGTAAGGAATTTGAGATGCTGTCCCTATGTATGCTTTCAGTAATTAACAAAAACCATAAAAAGTTTTGGGAAGTAATTGTCTAGTTTCATTTCATTGTAAATTCAGTATCTGATATGACAAGTAGAAAGAGAACTTCAGTATGTATGAGTAATGAAGTCAATAAAACAATACAGTTTTTTGAGGCTTCATTGTTGGTATTACTGAGGGAGTGATCCATGAAGTACACCGTTGAGATAACATGACATGTTATACATACCAACTTAGTAGGGAGGGGGGGTACACAAACGGGCACACAGGAAGCTCATCTCACAAGCTTATTTGTATTTTTCAAAATAAGGAAAGTAGGCAAAAAATGTAAGGAAATGGTCTTGTCTTAAGTCTAGATGCTGTCCCTGGAATTTTTTTAGGCAGATTAATGAAACTCACACACACCCTAGCTAGACTTTGGACTGGACCTCAACCAAGGATATCCCACATATGAAGCAGAAATACCACTGACTCCACTGTAACATTCAGTGTTATATGTTATTAAACGGTACTTACAGGAAGATATATTGAAAGGGTAATGCTATGAACCCATATTCTTCATAGTTGGTGTACCCCTCGCAGCCTGCACGCAGGACACATTGCTTGATATTGATACGATCTTGAATTTTTCCATTCGTTCTGTCTGAGAGCAGATTGTGGTAATACTGCGTTTCAGGAAACATTCTGCTCTTTGGGGCAACCTCATTTAAAAATGCTGGGAATGCAATAGACAGCATGAAGGAGACAATGATGACCACAAAAAAAATGAATTGCCCAAGGATATTTTGTTTCATTATCGATGTGTAGTCATTGGGATTTTCAACTGTCGGGAATGTGAATGAAAACAAGGGGACAGTAAACTCAACGCTAGTATTGTAGATGCTGGCATTGTTCAAGTAATCCTTAGCAAGGTGGTAGAGGGATGCAAATTTGGAGTGTTTCTTCCATTTGTGAATGCGGGAAAGTTCTTCAGAGCTTCCTGTTGCCAAGAAACAGTTGAACAGCAGAAGGGTGACCATGAACTTTCTCGTAAGTAACATTCCCTGGAATTTAGGAAAACAGTTGTCATTAAATTCCTTTAAGATCCTTGTTAGATATTTAAAAAGTAAGAAATAATGCCTTGTATGAAGGTTATGTCTGTCCATCTATTTGCAATGGAAGGTTGATGAAAAGTTGTTGGTCATTTCCAGTTTTTAGCCATATCAATCCACAATAAAATCTGGTTTCCCTAAGACTGTACGTGGTGCGTTCCGTATATAATGCCTCCTATTTTTTTGTGTTAATATGTAACGTCTGAGCTGGATGTTGGTGGTGTTGTAGTAAAGGTTGAACCTTCCCGCCAATGTACTGTTAATTTGGTTGTCGTGCTACAGATAGCAACAGCAGAGCAGTCTACCAAAATGGCGTCTGACATGGAAGTGCGTATGAAAGAGAAATGTGTTATTGAATTTCTCACTGCCGAACAAATTGCACCCATTGACATCCAATACAGTGGTTGTCAGCACAGTGATTCGGTGGGTAGTGCGTTTCAACAGTGGCGGAAGTGAAGCGCACGACAAGCCACGCCATGGGTGTCCCTACTCAGCTGCCACTCCTCACAATGAAAAGCGCCTCATCCGAACAGATCAGCAGATAACAACCAGGGTCTGTCAATTCTGAATGCTACAAGATGACGCTGACTAAGCTGAAAGCCCGTATTTCCCGAGTCATGCCAGAGATACAGACAACCTTTTGCTTGCAACACGATAACGCTAGACCCTATACCAGTTTGGCGACCACCGCGCACATTGCAAAGTTTGGCTGGACTGTCCTATCACATCCACCATATAGCCCCGATTTAGCACCTTCAGACTTCCATCTCTTTGGGCCAATGAAAGACGGACTATGTGGGAAACATTTTCCAGACAACGATGCTGTCATTGCAGCTGTAAGAAAGTGGCTAGCCTCTGCTGGCACAGACTTTTACAGACGCGGCATACAGGCTCTTGTTCATCGATGACAAAAGTGCATAACGAATGGTGGTGATTATGTGGAAAAATAGCTGTAAGTAGTTGAAATCTTGCTCTATTTAACTGCATTATTATGATTTCTGTACCTATTGTAGTTTTCTTTAAAAAAAATAGGAGACATTATGTATGGAACGCCCTTAGTAAATAAACTTTTCTGTGTATCTTATAAACGGTTTTCATTTATTTTATTATAAATTGATATGGTACACTTCGCTAATTTGTGTTCATTCCCATTTCTAATCTAGTTTAATGAACTTAAATAGATGTTGGGAATCTCTTGTATTATTATGCAGTACATCCTTTACAACCTTATTTATATATGTACGACCTTCCTGAAATATGCCATGGCCCAGGCAGTTACAGTAAATGGTATTCTAATTATATTAAATCTAATTTAAAGAAGGTATAAGCATAGAATCTCATTATCAGGGTGCTTGTTATTATAACAGTGCGTTACTCCTTTTGTTGACATTTTTATTCTCAAAGTATAGTGTCCCGTTTGAGTAGCTAATAATTTTCAGCTGATAAAAAATCCTCAATTTTTTTATTTATCTGTTAGTGGTTCATTTTATAATGCTCTCAGTATCTCATACGATAGAGAATTGAATGGTAGGATGTTGGTGAATAATGAATTGGAAAGTATTTTGATGGAAGTAGTCATGGCCTGATTAAGGTACAATTCTATACACAATAGATCACTGAAGGTCACGGTGTAAGGGCCAGTCTAGGTCGGCCCTTATGCGGTCATTCCAGGTACTGTCCTAGGATTTGGAGAGACTGAGGAAAAACACAGAAGACCTCAGTCACTTTATGCAGTATCCCAAATGAAATTCAAACTGGAGTATTACCACTACATATTCCTGCTCAGTTCCCCATTGTTATGAGCTCAGAAGTTAACCATAAAAGTCCTTTGAAGTTTGATATTGCCTTCCAATCTACTGTAATTTGATCTTTCAAATGCTCTTTTAATGTCACGTTTTAAAATCAAAATGTTGGACATACATGTAATTTTTGTTCAGTTGTTACATATGTGTCCATGGATGTTATGTCTGACAACCACTACCATATCAATAAGTTGTGTAATTGAAAGTGCAATCTTGTGGGATGCGGCACTGTGTAGTGTGGTAGATGGTTTCTGTCATGAATATATTCACTCATTATTAATCACCTTCATCCTGAAAATGGAAGCAACAGGTTTCTCCAAAATGCTGGTAACCATCACATGGCATCACATCCCACAGAACTTAGCAAGCTGGGGCAAGCAATTAATGTTACATCTGTATTGCAATGGAACACCCATTTAATATGTGTTAGTTTCGGTTTTTCTTCATATAACGTTCAGTTTCAATAATCTCAAACCTATAATTTCAGTATTAAATATTATGCAGTTAAAATTTTCCTCATTCCAATGACTTCATTGCTCCCCAAAGAGCACACGTAGTAAAGAATAGCAGCGACACGCACACAGGGAGACTACACAAAATAACACCTGTACAGTGCTGGAAACATGAACTAGCCGCTGCAGCACTATAGACATAGGGCGAGTACCCCTGACAATTTTAAAATTTAGAGAAAAATTTTAAAGGATTTTAAAATTAGAACTAAAGATTTTATAAGTGCTAACGTGTGTAACAAAAATAATCTATAAACCAGACAGATATCAACGAAGTAGACGTTGATAATAACAAGGAAAGGAACAATGTGTTTTTAAATGTTAAATTTTAAACTAAGTGCAGTGTAACAGCAACGTGAGTGTATACACCTGATGATGGCCGTTTGAGGCCGAAACATGTAGTGTAAAGGAGAGCAAGATCAAGGACATATAGTATATTGTTTGCACTTGGGAGGAGTTCTTATCCTTTATCCCCAAAGAAACTTTATATTTGGTTTCATCAAACAAATAAACAATCAAAACAAAAATAATTTAAACATAAAATCAAAGTTCCCATACATGTACCCCAGACCAATAACAAAATAAACATAAAACAAAAGCAATAGAAAACAAATATAGTAAATGGGAATTTAAATTCACCACATATTTAGGAATTTTAATTTTCCATTCACTTTTATACTGTTTATTTTTT
>NW_019725413.1:128982-140159 GCF_002891405.2 Cryptotermes secundus | reverse complement strand
GAAAAGTGATAATGTGGTAGTTTTTCCATTTGCTTTCCACATCGCAGTACAACAGCCGTTCAAACCACTCTGGTCACGCCTGTTGCTATACGAACTTGAACCATCTCGAGCATCATTTGCTCTGTGCTTCAAGTCGCTGCTGATGACGCTGCTTCCGGCATCAGTTTTTGGTTTTTGGTGTCTCTCTTCGTCTGATGCCTACCCTTTGACCTGTCCAGCAAGGGAGGCCCTGCCAGTAGCTACGCTACCGCTGGTATAGCTCTCACATTTTATCCACATTTTATCTTGATCGCTGCTTAAAATTTTAAACCTCTATTTAGGGCTTCCTGACCTACGATATGATTAACACTCGTCAGACTTACTCTCAGAATTTTGGGATTTACGACTCGAATCTCGAATTTCGGACCTTGCGGAGCTACTTCAGAAAGCCAAAAACCTCAGTGACCACTCTTTCGGGACCCTGTCCCACACCAAGATCGTAACTCCCATTGGTCCATAAGATGTAAAATGTTCATTAACTTATTTCTAATATTTTTAATAGTTTGCATTTTAAACGCTGTGTTACTTGATTGCCCCTTACTAATTGTATAATAAAAACAAAACTCTAGCGCAGTACACAGAATATTGAAAACCTGATTTGAACCTTGAGCTCCAGGGACATAACACATGTTAGTATGAACTCGACTTATGACACCATTGTAGGAACGCATGAAATTATAACTCACTTGTACGACTGTATTGTACCAATTTCTCCGTTTCTATCTGCAGCATGAATTTATGTTTGGAATTACATGGCCCCCGGCAAAAACTACGCACCTGGTAAAGTAAAAGGGTAAAATTGCCCATGTGCTTAACAAATTAAGCACTAAACGTATGGGGGAGTGGATGTATAGATCCACATTTTCTTTACCTCAGCACTAGCTGGAGGTGAGTGGTCAGCTTCACGTCCCGGCCTCTGTACCCCCGGGGAAAGAGCTCCCGGTATCCATTAGATATACTAGGTAGGCCCCAGAACCGGTCAGGATGGCACGAAGAGGATAAAAATCTTGCCCCTAAAGTGACTTGAACTCCTTCCCCTCGGCCGTCCAGTCAGTAGCCAATCGCTATGCCGACTGAGCTATCGTGGCTCCTGTAAATAGCTGTACAAAGTTGGAACTATACTGGTCAGTGGTCTGACCGCTAGTAACTTATGCCTGTGAAACCTGGGTACTGAAAGAAAGTGAAATCAATAAATTCTAATTCTAAGAAAAAATTTTGGCCCAAGTAAAGGAAGTGATAGCTGGCGAATGAAAATAAATCAATAATTAAACCCGTTAATCAGCTATAAAAATATAATCAATTTTATACATGTATAAAGACGCTCATCCTTTGGCCACGTAGAGCGGGTGCCAACCAACAGCTCGGTTAAAAGCCTGTTAAAGTAAAAAAAAATAAGAGTAAGTAAAGACATCCCTG
Source organism: Cryptotermes secundus (assembly GCF_002891405.2). NCBI lineage: Eukaryota > Metazoa > Arthropoda > Insecta > Blattodea > Kalotermitidae > Cryptotermes > Cryptotermes secundus. The sequence goes on along the minus strand of NW_019725413.1, from coordinate 138,704 downwards.
TAACAGGACGTGGAGGCCCATAGGGTTATGAGACGTTGAGGTTCCCACATTTTCTAGACAATCGGCTCATAGATGGCGGTAAGGTTGTCAGCCTGTAACAGTCCAGGACTGGACCAAGTGGAAAGGTCTGGCTGAGAAGACCAAAACTCTGCGTGAGTTGTAGCTTCAAAAGAGAAGAATATTTAATGAAACTTAGGTCATTTTTGTATTAAGAGACGGAGTTTAATATCGATTTGTGTCACTAGATGGCGCTGAATGTCTCCTCTGCTCAAGATTGTTGTACACTCGCGCCGCTACGATGCGCAAGTTGTGAGAACAGCTCAACCGTACAGCACAGTTCCCGTATGTCTCATATAACAGAGCTGCCAGTTTTGAATTGCGGACTACATACTCCTACTGCTTGTTTCACGGCGCTGCAAAGGAGATTGTTTTGGGGGCCCCAGATTAGATAATTATCGGAACTGAAAAAGTGATTTTGCTTGCCGACTCCTATTTCCAAGCTAATTGCTTTGCTTCCGAATTGACCTTGAAGATGAAGGCGGTATGTTCTTCCGAAACACAGATGAACTTCTACCAGACTCCACAGCATCACATCCCAGAACATAGTCGGCCTACCTTCAGTCACCGCTGTGTAAATCAGCAATTTAAGATGATTTTTCTTATGGTTCCAGTGTTTAGTTTCTTTTATGATCTGGTCACCTTTACAACCTCAAAGCCGTTGTGACTGCTACAATACATATTGCATTAACTAACTCAATGGGACTGAGTTCTTCTTGCGAAGCTGCCAGTCGCTCAGTTATTCAAGTAATTTTCCAACATTTTACGGAACCCGAAGGTTCATTACCGTATTCACAGGAGCCCTCCATTGGTCCCTATCCTATACCAGATCAATCAAATCCATACCATCCCATCCTGTCTCTCTAAGATACATTTTAATATTGTCCGCTTACCTATGCCTTGGTCTTCCCAGTGGTCTCTTTCCTTCTGGCTTTCCCACCAATATCTTATATGCATTCCTTTTCGCCGCCATTCGTGCTACATGCCCTGCCCACCTCATCCTCTTTGACTTGATCGTTCTAATTATACTTGGAGAAGAGTACAAGTTATGAAGCTCTTCATTAAGCAGTTTTCTCCAACCTCCTGTCACTTCATCTCTCTTCGGTCCAAATATTCTCTTCAGCACCCTGTTCTCAAACACCCACAGTCTATGTTCCTCCCTTAATGTCAGAGATGAAGTTTCAGACCCATACAGAACCACAGGCAAAATTATAGTTTTGCATATTCTAATTTTTATGTTTAGATTCGTGAAATAACCCAGAAAATAATTAATTTCTTTCTTTCTTTGTTTCACCTCCTTCCTCACTCATTTTCTTCTCCTTCCATGGGCTCTGCCATGATTCTCTGCAAGGAAGTTGAGGGGGGAACTTACATTCTTACGTTAGCGGCCTCCGTAGTCTAAACGTTCCCACCTCATGACTCGTAGTACGCGGGTTCAAATACCCGGCGGAGGTCGTCTAATTTTTAAGGGCGGAAAAAATCAGGGAACAAGTCCTCCGAGAGGGACTTTAAGCCGTGGGTCCCGTGTCGTAGCTTTACGGCACGTAAAAGAACCGCATACCTCCAAAGGAGGTCACTGAACAAAATTGCGGACGTTTGCCGCCCGACAGCAGTCACTAATACCTCCGGTAGATGGGGGAAGCATTATAGATACTTCTCAGCCAGTAGAGCCGGTCTCGCTGGCTGGGCGGGACTGATGGTAAGCACCAATACCGGTAGGATATAGAGACTGGTAGAAATCATAGAGGGAAGACAAAATTGCGGACGTTTGCCGCCCGACAGCAGTCACTAATACCTCCGGTAGATGGGGGAAGCATTATAGATACTTCTCAGCCAGTAGAGCCGGTCTCGCTGGCTGGGCGGGACTGATGGTAAGCACCAATACCGGTAGGATATAGAGGCTGGTAGAAATCATAGAGGGAAGCACAATGGACCAATACAGGTCTCAGTGCATGGGGAAACCCACTCTCTCTAATAACTAACTAACTACATACTTACGTTTAAGCTTTATATATAAGACTGTTTTCACAAATGACCACAGGGCATACAAGAAGAAACGTAATTTTGTCCCTGACCTTAATTACTCAAGCGCCATGACATGAACATGTATGTGGGAGTGGAGGTATAGCTCTACCATTTTTGACGTCGGCGCTATATGGAGGTGAGTGATCAGCTTCACGCCCCAACCGCTTTATCCCTCGGGGAAAGAGCCCCCGGTACCCATTTGATAGGAGGCTGGATGGGCCCCAGGGCTGGTCTGGACGCTGTGGAATAGAGAAAAAGTCTTGCCCCTGCTGGGAATCGAACCCAGATTTCTTGGCCGTCCAGCCCGGAGCTCTATGCTATACCGATTTAGCTGTCCCGACTCCTAGATACAAGACTACATTCTCTCATAAATAGTTCTATTTTTAGTCTACTTTCTTAAATTACGTTTATGCGATCCCCTTCCTGTCTCTGTGTTCATGTATCCTTGCCTGTCAACTTTTGAATGCCGAACAAATCTTTATGAAACTTGGTATGTACAGTATATCATGGCACAGCGTACATCATAAATCACTCTCTGTCTATATGTGTACGTTGCTGGGCAAAAGCTCTGTACGAACGTTACCGCGGCAACGAATACACACGCAACAATAGAAGAATTGTTTAGCGCGTCGTTTTCTATCCATTCCGTGTTGTATCAAAGGAAAGTAGGCGATTAGTTCTTCTCAGAACTTGTTGTTTAATATTAATATTTGGTGGATTTTCTTTCTCTCTTCCCATTTCCATTCCATCTAAATATCGGAAAGGGGTGGGGGGCAGATGCCTAGCCCTCCCTCCGCAGCCGGTGCGTTTAAGGACGTCCCTCCCTCCCTCCCTGCGTTACAGAACATCATACTCCTCGCGTCCGTGACAATCTCCCACTGTTCCCAGCCCATAGCAGTGAGAGCAATATTCAAATCCGTCTAGTGACATTCTGAGGAAGGAAGAATTCGGCTTAATTAAATCCTTTCCACCCACATGACTCCCCGGCACATTCATATGATAATGACCGGCATGCATCACGGCTCTGTGACCATCGTTGACGTTTTCTGAAATTAAGGAGCGCTTCTATTTATCGCTTGTAGTGACCGATAATGTATACATTCGTCATGTGCTTGTTTACATATGAAGACTTTGAAATGCGACTGTCTAAATTAAACATACAGTACATTTATTCTGCTTGTTTATAGATTGCGTTGTTATTAACTCGGCGATCACAGCGGCCGTGCTGTCTGAGGCATAAACTGTCTTCTCTCCAAGTATAATGCTTTTGGACATTATCCATCGTCTTGTCTATATTTAAAAACCGTCCTGTTTATTTTTCAAAACACAACGTTTCGGAGACTGGATTTTGTCTCCGTCCTCAGGTAAAACCTACTCAGTTTGGCCCAGTAGATAGAGCTAGTCTTTATCTCCGGACGCTCTATTTTCGCTAGCTTGAACGCCGGGATCGTGGGTTCGAATCCAACTCAAAGCATGATTGTCTCTGTGCTTTTATTCAGTGTTTATATCGCTCTGTGTGTAGGTAGCGGTCTTACGACGGGCTGATCCCCCGTCCAGGTAGTCCTACTGACTGTGTATAGATCAAGAAAATGAAAAAGTGGCCAAGGTCCGACAAAGGGCTGTAGGCCCATAGATAGATAGATTGTTCATATTATTAACTTATTGGAATTAAAGCGTTTCTAGTAAATATTTATGATTATTATACATAATATTAACAGCACTGTTGGATATGTTAATAAATTTAAGCTGCACAAATAATTGCGGGTTGTCTCTCTGCTTACTGAAGCATTACTCCATGAAGACGTATAGAGAGTGAAAGTACAGCTCCAGAATTTTAACCTCCGCACAAAATTGAATAGTCAGCTTCACGCCCCTGCCGTTTTGTCCCCGGGGAGGTTGGGCCAGAGTCTGTCTGATATGGTGAAGAGAAAAGTATTTTTCTCCTACCGGGAATCTAACCACGATACCTCAATCCTTCAATCCGTAGCGTAGTAGCTAGTAGCACGTACTGACTTAGCGTTACTGATTCAGGCATTTTCTGGCAGCATAAAATATACCACAACCAATTCCTCTTGTTCGCTTCCTTACATAATATTATATTCAACATTCCTGTCAACTCTGTATAGCATATTCAGTTCATAAGTTGTCTCTAAATAAAGTAAGAGGTAACAGAAACAAAATGAAAACGGAACTTTTTTGAGTTGTAGTTGTGTTTTCTTTCGTTCTTCTATTCAGGTTAGCTGCCCCTTCACTGCATTCCACCCGCCACGCGTTCGCGTGTTTGCCCCATGAATTACTTACAGTTCTGAAAACGATTAGGTCTCGTGGTGAAATGTCAGTGCTGTGTGTTTCTGTAGGCGGGCTCGTAAACTACAGCTGCAAGGAATTCAATGGGCGAGTCGTCAAATGCGATGTCTGAAATTGGTCCTACAAGATGGAAACGAGGCAGCGCGAGAGTGAGCTAATGCCTCTGTGATATGAACTGACAGCGACTGGCTACGGGCTGGACAGTCGAGGGATCTGACTTGGAATTTCCTGCAGGGGCAAGATATTCTTGCTTTCTCCATAACGTCCAGACTGAATCTCGTGTCCACCCAGCCTTTAGTGTATAATGAACACCAGGGGTAAAGCGGCCGGGGCCTTAGGTTGACGAATTAACTTTATCTAGTGCAGAGGCTGACACATACTTTTGCCTGGTGTATACTTTAATGCCGCTCATAGTTGCCGCGCAGTCTAACTAATGAAACGTCGTCTCCCGCTCCTACGCTGGGATCGAATCCCAATTGAGACATGGATGTGTGTGGGCATTTATTCTGTGTTTATGTTGTTCTGTGTATAGGTAGAGATCTTGCGACGGGCTGATCCCCCGTACAAGGAGTCCTACCGACTGTATACTACAGAACTAAGAAACTGAAAAGCGGCCAAAGCTCAATAAAGGGCTGTAGAGCAGTAGATAGATAGACAGATAGATAAGATAGATATAGCTTAATTAGGTACAAGAACAACTTTGCCTCTTAGCACGGGCTTGATGGATTTAAATACAGTGCTATTAAGAAGGATGAAAGAAAACAAATGAATAAACAAGTAAACAAACAAAGGAAGTAAAAGTGAAAAAAATAAAGGAAACAAGAAAATATGATTACTTAAGTCACTTTCTTGACCCACCATAGCTCAAGCGGTTAGTCTCTCGCTTTCCACCGCTGCGGCCCGGGTTCGATCCCGGGTCTGGTCAAGTGGGATTTGTGGTGGATAAAGTGGTGCTGGGGCAGGTTTTATCCAAGTACTTCGGTTTTCCCTGCCAATCTTCATTCCACCAACTGCTGCACAGTCACCTTCACCTATCATCTGGGGCTGGTACAATAGGCCAGAAGTGGCCGAAGTACAAGGGACTTAGTCCCACCCCACTAGCAATAAAAAAAATAGGTCACTTTAGCACATCACAAAATTTGCGGCCAATGCATTATTATTATTATTATTATATCATATCGTTCATACGTAATTTGATGATTCTGTTTCAAACACAAACGTGATTTAGCAGCAACCGGTTATGACTCTGCCAGCACGTAGACGGTGGAGCCGTGTTTCGTAGGTAGCAAGAAATGGCGATTTCTTTTTCTGTGGCCTCTACATCTGGTACGATTATCTTGATGATTTTATATATTTTTATATACTTCCCACAAAATTATTTTAATCTTCGTCTAAAACATCTCTGAGCGTGAGTCATGCCTTGAGTAGGCAACCTCACAGAAGGAAAGTCCCTGTGTGCCAGCGAGATCTCCGGTATGGGGATGTTGGTTCCCATCGTGTGTTGGAAATGGAGTTTACTGATAAATTTATAATGATGACATAACAATCTACGTCATTATGTGATGATGACGCGCCCTCAAAGATGTTTCAGGCGAAATAATATTTGCATTTCTATGCAATTGCAAGATGGTTCCTACTTGAAACATAAGTAAAAATAATCACTTTTAATAAACCATATTTCGGTTACTTTTAAGGGTTTTTGTAGAATTTCATCTGTTTCCACCTGATGATGTTCGTGTAACCGAAACATATTAAAGCACTACTATATCTTATAGAAATAAAGGCTGTGTGGCAGTATACAGTGAGTTCTCTTGCCATCTGCCGAATTAAAATTGAATTAAATATCTCGTAATTTCGTTGTGCCTACATTAACTATAACAACATAGGCTTCAGATCATTGACGCTTTATTATAAGGACTGACGGGCAAAAGTAATCTCTGGTGTACGTTGCTTAGCAACAGACTTAACACTATGTAAACAAATGGTAGGTGCGTGTTTAGAGACAAAGGGAAGAAAATTACACAAAAGGAAAAGAATGTAAGTCAGAAAGCGATTTACCTTCTGGAAATAACGCAATCATCCGTAAAGTGGCGGCGTGATGCGGCAAGCACGTGAAACAGTCATCATCGCGTTCAAGAAATTGTTTCAGTAATAGAAAATGGATTATTGCCCATATTTGATGGAGGAAACGGAAATGCGCCTGATGTCGAGAAGAGAGGTGCCCTTAGTGATAAATCACTTTCAAATAACATACAATTTACTGTCCCAGAAGAAATTCAGACGTGTTTACCGTCAATAAGCATTGTTTTCACACTAATTTGCCTGTGTCATGGAGTGATCATTGTATGCTGTCATTTGTCCGAAAAGGGGTTTGTGGATAGGAGTGATAGTCAATTGTTTTGATTGTTAGCCTACTTTCTTTATTTTGAAGAAATAAATGTAGGCTTGTGCTGTCTCCATGCTCTGTGTATTTGCATCCCCCCACCATTAACTTTTGAATACCTGAACCGATCTTTATGAAATGTGGTATGTAGGCTATATCATGGCATATTAGCTAATCTGAATGTCCTACTTCATAAATCCCTCCCATCAGTCTGTGTGTGTATATGTGTGTCCTTCCTATCGTTGCTAGACAAAGGCTCTGTATATTGTATCCCTCTCTTCATTGCTAGGCAACGGCTCGGTGAACACGTTCCTACGGCAGCGAAGAATTGTTGGATGCGTCATTTCATCCCATAATTTCTTGTAGAATTTTGTTATTTAAATTAAATTATATTATTATGCCAGTTCACAAGAAGGGTGATAAAACTGACTAGTAATTATCGGAGTATATCACTGCTATGAACTTCACACAAAATTTTATCCAATATTCTTCTCTCAGCCGGTCACAGTAGCCGAGCAGTCTAAGGCATGTACTATCTTCGCTCGCTTGGAAACCGGGATCGTGGCTTCGAATCCCACTCAGGGCATGGATATTTAGTTTGTGTGTATGCGCTTTTTTTTGTGTGTTTGTGTATAGGTAGAGGCCTTGCGACGAGCTGACCACCCTCCCAAAATCGTGACATAAAGATAGGAAACAGACGTTTTGAAATGTGGCACAGTTCAGATATGTGGGAACAACGATAACAGATCGAAACCCGATTTAGGAGGAAATTAAGAGGAGATTGAACTCGGGTAATGCTTACAACCATCAGTCCAGAACCTTATGTCTTCTTGTCTGCTATAAACATAAAAATTAGAATATACAGACCCATAATTTTGCTTGTGGTATTGTACAGGTGTGAAACATGGTCTCTGATTTTAAGGTTGGAACATAGACTGAGGGTGTTTGAGAACAGGGGGTTGAGTAGAGTATTTGGACGGAGGAGAGATGAAGTGACAGGAGGTTGGAGAAAACTGCATAATGAGGAGCTTCATAACTTGTACTTGCGTAATTAGAATGATCAAGTCAAGGAGGATGAGGTAGGCAGGGCATGTAGACGAATGGGGGAGACGAGGAATGCGTATGGGATATTGGTGGGAAATCCAGAAGGAAAGAGACCACTGGGAAGACCAAGGCGTACGTGGGTGGACAATATTAAAATGGATCTTAGAGAGACAGGATGGAATGGTATGGATTTGATTGATCTGGCTCAGGATAGGGACCAGTGGAGGGTTCTTGTGAACACATTAATGAACCTTCGGGTTCCATAAAATTCTGGGAAATTCTTGAGTAGCTGCAGAATTGGCGGCTCCTCCAGAAGGGCTCAGCTTCATGAGTAAGTAAGTAAGTAAAATTAAAATATTTAATTTCTCCCTAATGTTAATGTTTCTTATTTGAACCTCCCTTATGTAACCTGTTACACTCCTCAAACATTTCATCTGCGCAGTTTTAATTTTTACTTCCTAATTTTTTGTTTTGTTATAATTCAAATTTCGGATCTATATATACCACCTATCTATCTACGGCTCTACAGCCCTTGTGGGCCTTAACCGCTTTTTCAGTTTCTTAACCTATACACAGTCGTTAGGACTCCTTGGACGGGGGGTCAGTCCGTCGCAAGGCCGCTACCTTCACACAGAACAACATAAACAGAATAAACGCACACAGACATCCATGCCTCGAGTGGGATTGGTACCCACGGTCCCAGTGTTCGAGCGGACGAAGACAGTTCATGCCTTAGACCGCGCGGCCACTGCGATCGGCATAAGTACCACCATAGCTTTATAAAATTTTGTCTGAGTATCTTTTCTTGTCTTGTTATTGAGTATTCTTCATATTGTGCAGCAAATTCGGTTATATTTGTTATTTTAATTTCCAGTTCCCTGTTGTTTGTTGCTGTAATCGCATGACCTAAGTAACGGAGTAAAGAGAACAACAAATTCCATGGCCAGAGTAAAAGTTCCCTGAGAGCTCCTGAATAAAATGTAATGTTTACCGGGGCTAGTCGACGAAGGGCGCTCCGACGCTTCTGTGAGTGGCACCGCTTAAAGGAAGTGTTGCCACACATAAGCGTCGGTTAATATAAACAAAAATCAGTAAGATCTGAGGTTATCACAGTGGTGATTATGAAGAATATGATCTTCAGGATTGTAACACCGTGTAGTTCGGATACAGCCCGACGTTTCGGAGAACCATACCACCTCTATCTTCAGGGCCTAAGAGTAATGCAAGAGACCAGCAACAGCAAGTGGCAAATTCGGCTTGTTTGTTGCTTGACCTACTCTTCGACCTTGAACATGGAGGTGTTATGCTCCTCTGAAACGTCGGGCTGTTTTCGAACTACACGGCATTACAACCTAGAAGACCGCTGTAAGAACCTCAAGTCCGACATAAGTTTTGAGATATCTGTAGGGGTATTCCCATCGGAGGAAATTTGACTGTTGACTCGGTTTACTGCGTTCTGGGCGGACCACACTAGATAACCCCTCCGGAGCTGTAAAGGGTACCTGCTCCAATCAGTTTTATTGCGGCGGGATAACAGGCAGGAACTGAACGTTTAGATAATGTAACGATAAACACAGGAACGTCAAAAGGTGACGGACTGTAACACTGGAAATTGGGGTTTCGATTGCCGGTAAGGGTAAGAGATCGGCTCTGGAACCCACCCAGTCTCCTTTCAGATGGGTAACAGATGTCTTCTGAGCTGGAGAGTGAAACTGACCACTCACCTCCATCCAGTGCAAAGGTTAAGAATTATCGATTGGTGGTCCTTAACTAAGCACAGGGACTACGCGGCCTCCGTAGTCTAGAGGTAACGTTCCCACCGCATGACTCGTAGTACGCGGGTTCAAATACCCGGCGGAGGTCGTCGAATTTTTAAGGGCGGAAAAATTCAGGGAACAAGTCCTCC
>NW_019725413.1:81150-128679 GCF_002891405.2 Cryptotermes secundus | reverse complement strand
TTGGGGGGGGGGGGTCTCGGGACAGTGCTTCTTTCCTAAACAAACAGACCGTGTTTACTCGGGCGGGGGCCAGCACGTGTTTGGGTGCGGGCGACACTTTTCACACTTGTTAATTGTATCAGAACACGTGACTCAATTACGTGTCCTCACGTGAGTGATAGCTCTGTTTCCTGCAACCCTGGTCATTTCCAGTTCTTCGCTCGTTTTCATTCCTCTCATTTCTGTTTCTTCTTTCCTTCCTTCCTGCGATGGAGTACCAGGATAGCTCAGTCAGTACATCAAGTACATTATAGGCCAAACGACCCGGAAATGACGATTCGATTCCCCGGAAGGAACATGAAATTTTCCCCTTCTCCACGGTGTCCAAGACCGGCCCTGGGGCACCTCTATCTTCCTCTCGACTGAGTGGCGGGAGCTCTTTTCACTGTGGTAAAGCTGCCGGCGCATGAAGATGACAACCCAGTGTAGTGCCGAGTTAATAATACCTCCGGTCTCCCTTTATGTTTTCATGAAGTAGTGTTTAATTAAGCACAGGGAAACATTACCATCCTTCTTGCAATAATATTGAAAAGTAGTTGTCCCCTTGCTGGATGATGAGTTATGTTGCCTGGAATGTTAAGGGACGGAAACTTCAGTATGAGCTCCTCTTGGCGACCTCCAGCGGAAGCCTTTGCAGTATCCAAATGCCGTATTAGCCCCAAAATAAAGCTACAGTGTCAGCCTACTTTCCTTGTTTTGAAAGGCTAAAAGTAAGCTTATGATATGACAAAGATATCTGTGTCTCTGAACCCCCCCTTCATATACTTTTGAATGCTTGAGCCGATCTTTATGAAACTTGGTATGTGTATCATGGCACATGAGCCCATCTCAACGGCGTACTTCATAAATCTCTTCCATCAATCTTTGTATCTGTATGAGTATCCCCTGTCGTTGCTAGGCAAAGGCTCGGTGAAAACGTTACCGTTACTGAGTAGGTTTTACCTGAAGATGGAGACAGAATCCAGTCTCCGAAACATTGTGTTTTGAAATATAAACAGGGCGGTATTTTAGATAAAAACAGAACGATGGATAATATACAGAAACATAATACAGTATGCGCCAAAAGTGTAGTACTGAAACTCGCGCATCTCGAACGCGCATGTGCGTTTGTCGACGGGGCATAGCTCTAGCGGTATGTGTTCCCAATAGTGAAAAGGAAGTTGTGTTTTGCAGCTGTTGGAAATGGGTCTCTCGACGAAGGAAAATGTATTCATAATTGAGTATTATTTCCGCTCATGCGGAAGTGGTCGCCAGACAACTCGCTTCCTTGGTTTTGAGCGGTCAGATGTTATTATCCAGAAACCGCTACACAGTACACGTGTGACGATTTGGTGTGCCGTCTCAGCACACGGTATATTAGGCCCCTATTTCATTGAGGATAAGGAAGGCAATGCTCTTACCGTCTCCCAAGAACGCTACAGGGACATGGTGATCGGATCATTTCTTCAGGATTTGAGAAGGTTCTGTCGTGCAAGGGACCTTCACATGAATAGACAGTGGTATCAACAGGACGTCTTTTCATTTCAGTACTGAAATTTTCGGCGCATACTGTATTTTTAATATTTGCATTCAAGAAGCTGCTGAGTGTATGGTTCTGTGAAGGGACAGCAGGAGTTTTCTGTCGTCTAACTGCAATTTTTAGTAAAACTTGCCGTAAGTCATCAGTATTGAGCCCAATATTAATAGCTTCCCTTACTTTATTTTCTAGTCTGAAGATACCACTAATATTACAGAGAGCAGGAGTTGTCTGAAGACTGACTACAGTTGTGAGTAGTACTTGCCATAAGACCTCAGTAATGGGTCCAACATAAATAACTTGCCACTGCCTTGCCTCTTAATGGTGTTAATAATATCCAGGGACAGTAAATAGCTGGTGGCCTTCGCCAGCACAGTCGTTCTTGGTATTGGTCCCCTTCTGGACCCAAGACCAATTTTTGTTTGTTCCAAGAATGTTTACATGTTTGGAGGGGAGGGCTTTGTCTGTGTGAGTAGGCGCAACGTTTGTTGCACCGCAATTTCGCACGAGTGCACTCGCACTCTTGCAGCGTCCAGGTAAAGGAATTTGTACTGTACGGACACGCCACCCGCTTCGTCACGTTGCTACAGCTAATAGTATTTATGCAGGATATACACAGGACATCTGCCAGTGCAGGCTTCTGCAGTAGGTTATGCCTTAACTCCGAAACGTCAGTTGATCACTTGAACGGTGGTAGGCCTGACCACGGTCAAGTTTAAGCCTCTTAGACTTCCTTGTCCAATTGCACTCACATTTCGATTTAAGCAATTTTGGAAGGCCGCGCCATAGCTCAAGCGGTTAGTCGCTGGCTTCCCACCGCCGCGGTCCGGGTTCAATCCCGGGTCTGGTCAAGTGGGATTTGTGGTGGCCAAAGTGGCGCTGGGGCAGGTTTTCTCCGAGTACTTCGGTTTCCCCTGTCAATCTTCATTCCACCAGTTGCTCCACAATCATCCTCACCTATCATCTGGGGCTGGTACAATAGGCCAGAAGTGGCCGCAGTACAAGGGACTTAGTCCCACCCCACTAGCATTAAAAAAAAAAAGAATTTTTGATGATTTCTGCCTGTTTCATGCACAATTTTATTGTGTAATCGTACACGTAAGGAACTTTGAGAACCACGTGCAATTCGCGGACCGATGTGCGCCTGTCAAAATTGCAAATAGCGCGTAGTGCTCTGTTCTGCAGGCGATGGCAGTTTCAAGAGGTGAGCGTCCGCCGTGTACTCCCAGGTGGCGCAATTTTAAGTCATTACTGACCTAATCAAAGCTTCGTAAAGAGTAAGTTTCTTATTTGAATCAGTTTGTTAACCCTTCAAAAGCCGAATTTCTTCTAAATACAATAGTATATATAAATATAGTTCATACCTCACAGGAAAGGGGGGCACACGGTAGCGTAGTTGGTTGAGACACTATGCTACAAACCGGAAGGTCGAAGTTTCGACTACCGATGGGGTCATTTCATTTCTCATTTGAACTGGTCCTACCAGCCGCACTACCGCCCTGGGGTCGACTCAGCCTCTAACAGAAATGAGTACCAGGAATCTTCCTGGGGGTAAAGGGCGCCCGGCGCGTAAGACTGACAACCTCACGACCATCCGTAAGCCGATTGTCTAGAAAATGTGGGAGCCTCGATGTCGCACAACCCTATGGGCCTCCGCGGCCTGTTAGAGGGCTAGCTTTATCTTTTTACCTCACTGGAAACACGTCACATCTCCGATGAAAAGCCCAGTCAGTTACTGCTGTTGAAGAAAAGAATTGCTGTTTATTGTGAAAATCATATGAAACGAAAAAATACGCTGTGTGGACAAAATACAGAATCCGTTGCCTGCTATGCAGTTATCGCCGTCCTTTAAAAGGTTAATGGATTACATTGTTAGTTGGTCATTTAGTAAAAAAGGGTAAAGCTATACCTGTAACAGGCTGGATTAGTCAATTGAAAAATCCAATGACATCGGGAATCGAACCCACGACCTTCCGGCTTGTAGTATAGTGCTTCAACAAATTATGCTACCGTGTGCCCACTGAAATTATTGGACAATTAGCCAGACATTAGTTACTTGCTAAGTTAATCCGTTAGTCTGTCAGTTTGTTACTATTTCACTGCAGCTGTGTATTATCTCTCGGTGCGCCGTCCAGTCGCACAACACGGGGCCACCCAGTCTATGGCGCCAAGTTATTTACCCATAATTGAGTTGAAACTTTAATAGCCGGAGTTACATCGCCATGATATTTACCGCTCCGTCATGATTTACAACTTTTGCTTTCAATTGTCCCCGAAGGACATAACCATAAATGTGTTAGTCACTGTGGATCAAGGGAGCGAGTTCGAATCTCGTTCTATTCCTCGTCACGCTTTCCATTATTACGTCATCACACAGTGACGCGAAATTCCACAAGGGAACCATCAGCTCATCCATGAAATGCAAGGATTGAAGTTGGGGGAAGGGTGGGGGGTGGGGGAGGTCACTTTGTATGATAAGGCACGGGTCCGCTGTTGTCTGGGAGCAGAATATTTTCACTGATTAATAGATGTTCTATATATCCGTGGCGATCATAATCACAGATGAACAGTACGGTCGCCTGGGTTATAAAAGTAAAGTTGTCCCTGTGCTTAATTAATTAAACACCATGCCATTGAGATGTATGGCGGAGTGGAAGCATAACTCCACCATTCTTGAGCTCGATACTGGATGAAAATGAGTGGTCAGTTTCACGTCCCGGCCGATTTACTTCTGGGGAACCCCTCGCCATGCCCATTGCATAGGAGACTGGATGGTCCCCAGAGCCGGTCTTGACGCTGTGGAGAAAAGAAAAGCCTCTTGACTCTGCTGGGAATCGAGCCCCGATCATTCAGCCTGTCGTTTTATTAACTGAGCTATCCCGGCTCCTTTGTGTGTTACCACGTTGTGTAATTTGAAGAGAGACCGACGTTTCAGAGGATCATATCGAAGAGTACGAAAAGCAAAAACTGAGCAGAAGCAGACGCGGATAAGTTCAGCTTGCTCCTCAGCGGAAGTTAATGTAAAGTTCTCCCTATGCTTAATTAGGCAGCATATCATGGAGACGTACGGGGAAGTGGAGTTATAGCTCCATGCATTCTTAACCTCGCAATAGATAGAATTAAGTAATACGCTACTCCCGAGGAAAGAGCCTCCGGTATCCCTAAGATAGGAGGCTGGGTGGAACCCAGAGCCTAAGAAGAAGAGATTAAATCTCTGTTCCTGTTAGAAATGGAACCTTGATTAGCCGGTCGTCCAGCAAGTAGCGTAGTTACCATACTTGGTTGCGTAATTGTGTTTAAGTTTGGTACTTGTATTTGAACAGTATTGTAATTGAAACTTTATGCCGGAAAAGCCTATCATTTCGTTTTATAGCCTGTAATTTCACAATGCAGTTAGCTGCTGTATTCATGTGAGCAGACACTAATAAAAGGCGCTTTATTATTTCTTTAAATAAATTCTTTTCTGAAAGAGTTTTGCAATAAAAATTATATTTCAAAATTTGGTACACTTCGTGTGAAGACATAAAATTCAAATTTCGTCTTCTCGATGTTCTTGCACATATCCACTGTGGCGTGATATGATTTTCACAACGAGCTGACCCCTACTCCTCCCCCCTTCATCCCCCCNCCCCCCCATCTTAGGGGCAATAAAAGAAGAGCAAGTAAAAAAAAAGTGAAACTTCCCGCGTGTCACTAACAAAATCACGCACTCCTCGACACTCTGTTGCACTGTGACGCTCTAATTTTATTGCCCGTAGCGAACATTCTTTCGTTTACTACAGGGTGATCCATAAAAAGTAGAAGTAAAGAAACGTCATTAAGATTTTCTGAATTGGATCTTTTTTCGCATTCGGAATAAATAAAACGCTGGCATCTGAAAGCTCCCTATGTAATAAAAGATTGATATTAGCATATTGGTATGTCAGAACAAAGCCACCAAGTAGGTTCTCTTAGCGGTAACTCTCCGGAATTAAATTCGAGAGGTAACCCGTGAAGCCTGCTTATGCTGGTCGAAGAGTACGCCAAGAAACCGACAAAAGCAATTGGTAAAATTGATTTTCGATACAAATATTATATTTCTGGACATTATTCGTTATCCTATATTTGTTTTAAACACAGCGCTTCGGAGACTGGATTCTGTCTCCGTCTTCAGGTAAAGCCTACTCAGTTGGGCTCAATCGATAGAGCTAGTCCCTCTCTCGGGATACTCGCATCAACCCAAAATAAGATATACAAACTAATCATAGCATAAACCATCTGCGAGAGTTAAGACAAAACATTAAAACATTACAAATTCCTGAAGACGGAGGCGATATATTCATCAGAAACGTCGCACCCTCTGCGAACAAACAGTATGATAACTCAGAAGACCTTCAGTTTTATTTATTTATTGAGAAATTCGAAGTGTTCTTGCTAATACACGTTTAAATTGTTCTCGTTACAACTGTCCATGTGTGTTAGGCGCTTGGCTATTTATTAATTTAATACAAATAGAACCACAGACCTGGAAAAACCGCTACCTAATAACAAGGAGTCGTGGCACCCATGTACAGGACACGATAGAACATACATTCACCAGCGTCAGTAAAAAGGAAAATAGAATATAATTTTACAGACATGCGGATAACCGACAAGTAATAAGTGCACAAAAATTGAAAAAAAAAAAAAACAACGCAGATTGTCCTGCAATAAAACATCACAAACTTATGTTACACGCTAAATAATAAAAAGAAAAAAAATACCAATTTTTAACATTCAACTAAGTTATAACGTTTTACATTTTAAGATTACTGTAAAAAATATAACGAAACACAGACATTGTAATGAAATTCATATTAATGATTACAAATATGGATTCGCATTAGAAATACACAGAAATATAATTCAATAACAAATAGTACTTTTCTCGAAAAGTTGCCTGATGATGATCCAACTGGATCATAACATGTAACAATGTACATTATTTTTTTATTGCTAGTGGGGTGGGACTAAGTCCCTTGTACTGCGGCTACTTCTGACCTATTGTACCAGCCCCAGATGATAGGTGAGGGTGATTGTGGAGCAATTGGTGGAATGGAGACTGGCAGGGCAAACCGAAGTACTTGGAGAAAACCTGCCCAGCGCCAGTTTTTCCACCACAAATCTCACTTGACCAGACCCGGGATCGAACCAGGGCCGCCGCGGTGGGAAACCAGCGACTATCCGTTTGAGCTATGGCGTGGCCTAACAATGTACATAATAAAACAAATGGTAATAAAATAACGTTAGATATTTATTACGATTTTTTTAATGTGTTGACGGTCGTATAATAATACTGTTACGTGTCTGGTTAAGTTGGTTTGTTAGTTGTGCTGATCGGTTTCGCTGTGTGCCTCGGCTGACACATTAAATGCACTTGCATGGACTTCCTTCATTTCTGCAATGGGCAAGGCGTAATAATTCAGTACTGCTTTTTGTTGTATTATCGGATTATTTTGTGACGTGATGGGATCTGTAGGCAGCCACACGGAACAGCACACAGCCACACCACCACAATTACATGAGCATGCCCTTCACGTATATCATTTCTTCGTCTTCTTTCTCGGACCCGGGACAGCAAACTTGCTAGAATGACTAGGCTCCGAGATGAACAAACAGGCCATAGGCGGCTTCGCTTCCCGTCAGGAACAAGAGTTTTTTTTTCTCTCCACAGCGTCCAGACCGGCTCTGGGGCCCACCAGCCTGTATCCAATGGGTATCCGTGTAATGTCGACGGAGCGTGAACTTGACCACTCATCCCTACTAAGAACTAAGGTTAGGAATGAGTAGAGCTATACCACCACTGCCCCTTACGCCTTATTGACACGGTGCTTTATTAAGCACAGGGAAGATTTTACCTTTACCTGTCTATTTTGGTTAATTTCTCCCTTCTTTCCTTTCATGTTCCTCTTTCTACCTCAATCCTATTATTTCTCTATCCTTCCTTTATTCCTTTTTCTCTTTATTTCTTCCTTCGACTTTTCCTTCTTTTGTTTCCTCATTCCTTTAGGTTTCTTCGTTCTTCGTTCATTCTTTCTAGCTCTACTTTTTTCTTTATTTGTGTTTTCTTCCCACATATCCTTCCTTTATTTGTTTTTTCATTCTACCTTCAATTCTCCCTTTTTTCTTCTGTCCTTTTCCTTCCTTCATTTTCTTCTTTCATTCTCGTAATTATTTCTTCCTTTCTTTCTACGACCTTCCTTCATGCCTTACTTATTTACTTATTCTCTTGTTTTAATTTATTCATTTATTCATTTCTTTTGTATTTGTTTCTCCGTTAGTCATTCCTTTCTTCTTTATTTAATTCTTTCTTTCTTCCATCCTGAATTTTCTTCCCCTTTTTACTTTCTTCGTTCTCCCTTCAATTCTTCCGCTCTATTTATTTTTGTCCCTTTCCTTTCATTCCTTTATTTTCTTCCTTCCTTGTTGTCAATTATTTCTTTGTTTCTTCCTTCTTTCTACGTGCCTTCTTTCCTTACTTACCCCCTTATTTGTGTTCACTTCCTTCATTTCATCCTTTCATTTTTTATTTCTCCTTCTTTCTGTATTTCGCCGTTTCTTCCTTTCATCCTCCGCCTTCTTCCCTTCCCTACTTCCTTCAAGGCGTCAAGATAAGCGGAAGGAAGGACGCCTCTGCTGTCGCAGTGCGACAGTGCACTGTTTCGCGATCTCTGGATGGAGCCCCTTCACAGTCCAGCGAGTTCCACTTTCCAGAAAGCTGTTAAAAGTAGATTTGCAGAGATATGTAACGTGTTGGGGATGCCGTCCACCCCTCAGTGTTGCTGCACCCTTCTTAAATGAGCGGAAATATGGGGTAGGATGGGGTGCATTTGTAAAATCAGCCGAAACACTGATCTGAATGTCTACAGCTAGGCCTGTAGAAAGGGACAATAGGTTCGGTCACTGTTTTCGACGATTAATCAACTTTTTGAGATTATGTAGCGTGAAATTGAGCCCCAAAATGTTGAAAACTGGATGGGTTATTAGGCTATTTGACGACACTGACTCGAGTACTGATCGCACACCCACAATAATACCAAAGCAGCTCTAAAAAATAAAGTTGAGCGAATTGGCATAGTGGTAACCCTTTATACCCGTATCCTGGAGGTACTCCGACCGAATCCCGGCAGGGTTACCGTCTGTTTTGGCTGAAAATGATCTAGGGTTTCTTCAGTTCTTCCAGGCAAATGGCGACATATAATCTCGATTAGGCAACCGCTTCCTTCCAAGTCCATCCTAATTCATCAATCGGCCCACCAGGCGACGATATGTAGTCTAGATGCTGAAAGCGCAGCAAAATGTACCCACCAAAAGAAGCACAATTTTACAGTACAGCAATTTGACTCTTGTACTGTACCGTTCCTGTGATCTGTGGTGAAGCTTGCATACTGAGGATCTTCAAGAATAATTATAATCATCAACTCAAAGATTATGAGATGGGCAGGGCATATAGCAGACGTGGGGGAGGAAAGGAATGTATGTAGGATTTTGGTGGAGAAGCCAGAAGGAAATAGACCATTAGATAAACCTAGACGTGGGTGGGAGGATAATATTAACATAGATCTCTGGGAAGTAGGATTGCGTGGTGTGGATTGGATTGATCTGGCTCAGGATATGAACCAGTGGAGGGATCTTGTGAACACGGTAATAAAACTTCGAGTTCCATAAAACTGGAAAATTTTAGTAGCATAGCGGCTTCTCAAGAAAGACGCAGCTCCATTGAGTTAACTGGTTAGTTAGTTAGTTAGTTGGGGTGAGTGATAAGTTACACTGACTAAGGACGTAACTAATACCTAGATAAAAGAAAGCTACTATAGATGTAGTCTCTATTCTTTTGCGCATGCATCTTGCTTGACTTATTTTTCGGCCCTGAAGATGGAGGTGGTGTGTTCCTCCGAACGTCGGTGTAGGGTTTTGAAAGGAAGGAAGCTAAGGTCTATCCCGACATTTGACTTGAAAGTCTGAGGAAAACCACGAACAAATTTCATCCAGGAAAGACATTATCCCGGAGTTACTGCTTGCGGTAGCTAGCTCGATAAGACTGACAACTGATCGAACCATCCTCTCGCACTACTTTCCCCTTCCATTCTTCCTTGAGCCCTGTAATAAAAGCTCAAGCGGTTATTCGTCGTTTTCCGACAGCGGCGGGCAGGGTTCAGTTCTAGGTCAACTTATGTGGGGTACATGGTGGACACAGTGGCACTGGGACAATTTTTCTCCAAATATTTCCGTTGCACCTGTCAATTCTCATTCCCCCAACTGCTACATATTCATGAACCACCCTGCCCTCCGATGCTACATACGAGTAGTCTCGATACTGAGAGAGCGTCGTTAAATAACCAACTTGAAAAGTATGTTTCTTATGAAGTTTTCCGTTAGCTACTTTTATTCTGCTTTACTCGTTTTGATAAAGACAAATGAGGCATATGAGACCACCTCGTTAGCTATGTGTCTATGTCCCCCTTATCGTCGCTAGGCAACGGGCCGTCTGTGTATCCCGCATATTTCTTTTTTCTTCGCAATCTGTGTAGTATCAAAGGAAAGTAGGCGATTTAGTTATTCACAGAAATTATTGTTAGCATACTTTCCCTTTTCTTTGAAAAAAATAAAGGTATGCTTATTCATCACCATGCTGCCTGTGCGCTTGTGAATCCCCCCTACCAATTTTTGAATACCTGAGCCAGTGTTTATGGAATTTGATGTGTACATCATGGCACCTGAGTCCATCTGAAGAGGTTCTTCATAAATGCCATCCCATCGGTCTATGTGTCTGCAAGCTAGACAAGGGCTCGGTAAAAATCTTTACCGCGGCAACGAAAAAATGTTGTATGCGTCGTTTTCTATGAGGTCCATTTCGTATGAAAGGAGTGTAGACCATTAGTTCTTTCCAGAACTTTTTGTCTATAAGTGAAATCTTTATTTAATCCACATAGAAATCAGATCAGCAGCTTGTACATTTCGACATGCGGTTGCTGTTCGTCGTTAGCAACGCCACTGCTGTTTTACCGATCCGTGATTCAGAATCGCTGTCACCGAGAGAGAGCGCTAGCGCCGACAGTGCCTGAGCGGTATTTACTCGAGTTTCTGCTGTGCTGAAGAAGATTGCAAGACGCGCTACTGTGATAACGATGCTTGTCTATCCGTGAAATTGGTGTCCGCTGAGTGCAGCAGTCAATTATCGTCCCCAAGTGCGGGATTAGCTGCAGATTTCCTACTTCTGTGTATTTGTTAAGGGTTCTGGCAGCGTTCACAGCGTTCTATACACATGTGTGTGCAGGGCCACTTATGGAGGGTTAGCAGGGCCTTTTGGCTAGGACCCCTGGCCTAGTGGGGCCCCACATTTGTTAACGACCAGGGCTTTATCTCACCTCTCTCACACCCTGTGCTTGTGTGGCTGAAAGAGGGTTTTCTGAAACATTGTTTCATCTGTCTGTATTTCCGGGCGCCCTTTATCTGATCCGCGGTCAAATCTAAGCCCAGAAACTGGATATCACCATAAGGGCCTTCATGGTTTTCCTCATTCTCTCCAGACGAAGTAAGCAATCTTGATCCTGACTTCGGCGTTAAATAACTAACCAGCCTCCAGGCAAACGCCGGAAGGAACTCACATTTCGATCATTGCCATTGCCGACGTTAGGTTTCATTTCGGGGACAAGAGGGGTAGCAAATAGACTTAGTCTCACCCCACCCCAAAGAAAATAAAAACCTAAATGGACTGAAAGAAGCCACGAAGAACGTCAGCCAAGGCAGTCAGTGTCCCGCAACAGATTCGAAGCGGACATCTCCCGAATAAAAGTCAAGTTGCGCGGTGATAAGAACCATAACTTCCAGTTACTTTATACTAAGTATTATCTGCTTAATTAATCAAGAACAGGGACAATTTTACCTTTTATCTTCTTATTTTATAACGATCTCAAGCGGCTAGACTATAAGCCGCAGAATGGAAGAATGATAGGTGAATTAGAGAGGATCAGGAAGGAGGCAGTCGATACCTAATAGAGATACTATCCCAGAATTTGCCTGGGTANCAACAATAGTCTCTAACGCCTCTGGTAGATGGGGGAAGCATCTAGATACCGCTGAGCCAGTAAGAGGCCGAACTCGCTGCCTGAGTCGGGACTGATGGCACGCACCAATATCGGTAGGGTATAGAGACTGGTAGAATATCACAGGGGGACGTACAAGAGGCCACTGTTCGCGGTGCATGGGGAAACCCACCCCCTCCAATAATAATAATAATAATAATAATGTGTACCGGTCAAGATTCGAACTAAGCATATCCAGAATACGAGTCAGAAGCATTACCGCTACGCCAACGTGCGCAGTATTTCCATATATTCGGGGCCCAAATCCATATAACCGAGAAACGTATACAAGTGTCAAAATGTTTTTAATCTCCCTGTGTACCGAGACCATATGTCTTCATGGCGCAGGAAGGAACCTCAGCATTCTGAACATTCACGACAATGTTTTGCGGTTTTAGTGTAAGCGCAAGCACGACACAAAACTCCTGCGACCGTTTTGACTTATGTCCTAAGTCCGGATCTAAATGGAAACACATTGTTAAGAAGATGTAGCGAGCGCTGCGGTGTCGGAAATCGGAACTAGGAGAGAGCATGTAATTAATGGTGGCCATTGCTTGCTAAAGACGTGCAGAGTGGAATAAGACACGGCCTTATCTTCTGCGGTAATACTGCACGCATACTATCTCATATTGGCATAGCGGTCGTTGACAAGTGACGGATGTACCGCGTTTAATTTTGTTGTTAACTACTCTGCTTCTTTTTTCTGTTCCTACTGCTACTGCATTTATTTTCCAAGTCAACGCGTATCTTCTAATCTCTCTTCCAGCTGTACTCCCTGCCGTTAGTTTTATAAATTGTTGTCTCATATCCCACTGCTAGGATCTCGCGAAGACGACAACTTAAAAGTTTCCAGACGACAATTTATTGCATTAGGAAATAAAATTATTTAGAGGCGTAACGGTTAGTCATTCTTCCAATTACTGGAATTATTAATCATCTTCATCAGCAACACAGTTTAACTTATTCTAACCATAAAGATATTTATTGATGTATGTCATGTGAAACTTTCACGGAGATGAATATGTAAAGTACTGTCTTTCAGAGTTTCGGAGAAGCCTACCGTCTCCATCGTCAGGGCAAAGTACTTCCCCGAAATATATTACAACTCACGATATCTTCTACCCTGAAGATGGAAGCAGCAGGCGCCTCCGAAATATTGACGATACTAACAGTTGGTCAATATAGTGACTGAAGTTCGATTCCCAGCAAGAGCAGAGATATTTTCTTCTCCACAGCGTCGAGATGGGCTCTGGGGCCCACCCAGCATATCTAATGAATGCTGGGGTCACTTTCCTCGTGGATAAAGCGGCTAAGGCATCAAGTTTACCACTCACCCTCATCTAGGTTAAGAATACGTGGAGCTGTACTTCTTCTCCCGCATGCGTCATGGCTGATGATTGCTTCAGCACGGACATATTTTACTGCACGCCATCACGTCCCTGAAGACGGGGTTATTCATTTATATTTATAGTGCTTACAAGCGGCCTCCTTAGTCTAGAGGTAACGTTCCCACCTCATGACTCGTAATACGCGGGTTCAAATACCCGGTGGAGGTCATCGAATTTTTAAGGGCGGAAAAATTCAGGGAACAAGTCCTCCGGGAGGGACTTTAAGCCGTGGGTCCCGTCTCGTAGCTTTACGGCACGTAAAAGAACCTCATATCTCCAAAGGAGGTCACTGAGCCAAATTACCGGACGTTTCCCGCCCAACAGCAGTCTCTAATACCTCTGGTAGATGGGGGAAGCATTATAGATACCTCTCAGCTAGTAGAGCCGGTCTCGCTGGCTGGGCGGGACTGATGGTAAGCACCAGTACCGGTAGAGAGACTGGTAGAAATCATAGAGGGAAGCACAATGGACCAATACAGGTCTAAGTGCATGGGGAAACCCACCCTCTCCAATAACTAACTAACTAACTATATT
The DNA here is from genome assembly GCF_002891405.2 of Cryptotermes secundus. NCBI lineage: Eukaryota > Metazoa > Arthropoda > Insecta > Blattodea > Kalotermitidae > Cryptotermes > Cryptotermes secundus. Next base: position 115,099 of record NW_019725413.1, on the reverse strand, counting down.
GCTTACACAAATTTGCCGTCAGATGTGGAGCAATTCTGCTTTGCATTTAGTTATATGCTCTCCGGGCAGCAGAGTTCTGTTTATTTAAAAAAATGTGAGAAAAAGGAACTGATATTGTCACATGATAGGTGACTGCAGGCGGGGTTTGAATACACTTCACACTTACAACTCGGAATTAATCGTATAAGCAAGTATAACGCTGCAGAAATCACTATAACCCACACTAGCCTTCTCAGATTGTTACGGCCTCCACTAGTCGTTGCCTGGTTACAGTCTTCTAACAAGGACTATTCCCCATGCCTTTACGGCTTAAGAACTGCACTCACTAATCGCCGACTCAAGACGTACTGCTCTGCCCATGACTTCCTAATCGGGACCCAGGATTTCCGTTCTCAGACTTCAAGTCAAGTCAAGGTCAAAGTTATGTTACGGCCGACGGTCTGTCAGCCAGTCTATCTTGGTGTCAAGCACCCATCTGGGGCCCAAGACCAAATTTTTATTATTGTCAGAAATTTGCAGGTTTCTTGAAGTTGGGTGCCCTCTCCGACTAGAGGACGGGTCTGTCGTTTATAATTGCTGCTGGTCCTCGCCAGCGCAATCATTCTCAGGTCCGAGTCCCGCAGGACTCTCAGATTCGAGACTCCCACAACCTGCAGGGCCAAGTCCCCGTATTTACTTTCCTCAGGAACTGGGTTGTCAGGGCACTGTGTTCCTTTTCCGTAGCCTTCTACTACTCGCAGGGCTACGGCGGAAGTATTCGACCTCGCCTCCAGTTGTATAGTTTCAGCGCATTCCGCACAGAAATTACCTTTTCTTATGGGTTTTCTATTAGTACGTTGTTTCTGTCGCCGCTGTCACCAGCTGTCAGTGACTCTGCAGGGCCGTTTCCTAGCAACGGCCGTCTCTGCTGGTTCCACAATTCTTGCTGTGAGCCATCATGACACAATATTTTCTCCGCGTGCCGCACTAATTATTCAGACGAGCCATATGCAGCTCGCGAACCAGAGTTTGGCTACAGTATCTGTGTTTACAAAGGGCAGTACAATGTACACAGAGAGCAGACCCGCCCTGTCACTTGTGCAGACGCGAATGGCTCCCCAGGGCCCATCCTACCACATTTATTATTTATCTTGCAGCTGGGATTTCCCTTCCCCCGCCTTCCCCGAGCTCCTTTATCAATTGATGTTATCGCTCCTCATTTCTTACAACTACTTCACTTCCTCGCTTCATTCGTTTCTCCATTTCCTCATTTTAAAAAGTGGAAAACCGTATCCTCTAGAAAGGAGGCAATGAGTGGCTGGGGCCCAGAGGGTCAGTTGTGTTCGCCATCTTTCAAAACATGACAAATGACGGCGCAGTCCGCCATTGTTACAACACTCTCGCTAGTCTTCTGTCTTCGTAAACGTAGTCCCCAGCAACACTAAACATTTTGAAGCTGAGGTTGGTTTTTTACTTCAATTTAACTTCATAATAAATTAATGATTATTTGCTCGTTATAGACTCGTTGTGTCTTTCTAAAAATGTATTTCGTACTTGGGTAACTGTAGTATAAATATTTATACTCGTCTCATACCAGAACGGATGGATACTTCTGTATTATGGCAGAAGAGGAAGCGCATTCTAAAATTCACAGACTGTTTTAATAACAAACTGCTCGTACACTGGCTTTCACAGCAGTACATTTGAACAATAATTGATACTGGCCTATATTTTCACTGATATAAAATGGGTCACACTGTTTTTAGTCTACTCTGTGGTCTAGTGGTCGGAGTTCCTGGCGAGCTACAGATTCAGAGGTCCCGGGTTCGATTCCCGGCCCTACCATATTTTCTGAGGAGTAGTGGGTCCCCTCAACCTCGTGAGGATAATTGAGGAGCTGTTTTAAGGAAATAGCGGTTCCGGTCGAGAAAACCTAGATTAACGGCCATCGGGATCCGTTGTGCTGACCACGTGACACCCTCTGTCAGCAAAAGTTGGCACTAACTTTGCCGACAAGCGGCGGTCGCTAGGTCGGTATAGTTCGCTTGCGGACTACAGGCTACGGAGTTTGTTTATTCTGCCTAAAGCAATCTTCATGAAACTTTGTGTGTATGTTAAGGCACCGGAGTCCCTATCAGTGGCGTACGTCACAAATCCCTCCCATGAGCCTGAGTGTCTGTATGTGTATCCCCCTGTGGTTGCAAGGCAACGGCTCGGTGAATACGTTCCCGTGGAAAAGAATGCACGCTAAAATATATGAATTTCTGGACGCGTAATTTTCTATGAGGTCCGTGTCTTATCAAAAGGGAGTCTGTGGTCTGAGTATACCTCAATCGTTGCTAGGCAAAAACTCAGTAAAGATTTTATTATTGGACAAATCATTGGAGGTGTCGTTTTCTGTGCGGTCCGCATCGTATCAAAGGAAAGTTGGCGATTAGTTCTTTCCAGAACTGCTTGTTATTTATGAGAATAGGCGTTTTCTTATTATTATTATTATCCTCCTCCTTCTCCTCCTCCTTCTTCTTCTCCTCCTTCTTCTTCTGTAGGAGCCGCGACAGTTTAGCCAGTATAGTGACTTTCGGTATAGTTCGTTTGAGGACTAAAACGACGGAGTTTTTTAGTTTTAGTGACTAGGCTACGGGCTGTACGACCTTGGAATTAGGGTTAGATTCCCAAGCGGGATAAATAGTTTTGCTTTCTGCATAGCGTCCAGACCTGCTCTGAGGCCAATGTGTGCTTTGGCCTCATTTTCCTGGGCTCAAATCTGAAGCTGACCACTTACGTCCCATCTGGTGCCGAGGTTAAGAGTCTGTAGAGCTATATCTCCAGTCCCTAATTCGTCTTTGGAATTCGTGAATATATTTTCGAAGCACTCTGTAGATAATGTCGCACATTTAACAAATTACTAGATTATATGTGAAGTTGAAACGTCTCACTGCGGTGCCTATGACGAATACTGTGTAGAATATGACGCTGTATAATTTGGTAGAGACGTACCAACGTTTCGAAAGAAGTTGTTGCCTTCATTTTGAGAAGAAGAAAGTGCCCTGAAGTCGAAGGCAACAGGTTCCTCTGAAACGTATGTACTTATTTATCAATCTACACGACGGCACATAACACATGACACCAACTTACAAGTACCTATGCAAAAAGAAACACCCATACAAAACGGGGAATTCCCTCACTCCACTGCCCTAACTAAACTAAGTAACTTCATGGAGCTGAGCCCTTCTTGAGAATCCACCAGTTCTGCAGCTACACAAGAATTTCCCATTATTTTATGGAACCCCCAAGGTTCATTACCGTTTTCTCAAGAGCCCTCCACTGGTCTCTATACTGAGCCATATTAGTCCAGTCCATAGCACCCAATCCTATCTCTCTAAGATCCATTTTAATATTGTCCACCAACCTACGTCTTGGTCTTCCCAGTGGTCACTTTCCTTCTGGCTTTCCAACCAGTATCCTATATGCATTCCTCTTCTCCCCACTCTTGCTACATGCCCTGCCCACCTCATCCTCCTTGACTTGATCATTCTAATTATACTTGGAGAATAGTACAAGTTATGAAGGTCTTCATTATGCAGTTTTCTCCAACATCCTGTCACTTCATCCCTCTTAGGTTCAAATATTCTCCTCAACACCCTGTTCTCAAACACCCTCAGTCTATGTGCCTCCTTTAATGTCAGAGACCAAGTTTCAAGCCCATACAGAACCACGGGCAAAATTATAGTTTTGTATATTCTAATTTTCTCACTCAGGGCATGGATGTTTGGTGTGCGTTTTTCTGTGTTTGCGACGAGCTAATCACCCGCCCAAGGAGTCCTACCGAATGTCTGAGATCTAGTAAACCGAAATGAAACGGAGAGTTTCATGGAGGTAGGCCTAGGCCCAAATTGGGGCTGTAGCGCCAAAGGAAAAAAAAATCTAATTTTTACCGTTTTAGACACCAGAGGAGAAGACAGAAGGTTCTGGACTGAATGGTAGCAAGCATTGCAGGAATTCAATCTCCTCCTAATTTCCTCCTGAATCAAGTTTAGATTTGTTCCTGTCGTTCCCAAATATCTGAACTCTGCCACATTTTCAGAGGGTCTGTTAGCTGTCTTTATGTCATGATTTTGCCCTGCACAATGACTCTAACACTGTGTCTTAAATATCTTTTAGGGTGCGTCGTCATCAGATAATGACGTAGACCGTTACGTCATCTTCATAAAGTTATTTAGTCCTGTTTTCACTATATTATTGGAGTAAGAATCGCCATACCGGATTTTGCTTCCGTAAGACAGCCTACTCAAGGCACAGAGCACGTACCTTCTGACATAATCTTACACAGAGCACAGTTTGCAGTTAGGTCTCTGCTCCATGAAGTAATCTGCCAGTTTAATGACTTGGGAAATGAAACATGTGAACAGATAATACCATTTCATAATGCTTTCCGAGTTAAATTTATGCTCTCTGTGCGAAGGATACGTAAAACCGAGATGAATTTCATTTCGGTGCATGTTTTAGGAGATCGTCTTCATAAAACTGAAATTTCCTTTCTCCAGTGAACACCCACGACGTTGCGATATACGTATAAATACCTCCGAAACAGACAGAGAGCAATTGGAAACTGTCTTTACGACTGCAGAAGGCGAATTGACTTATTTGATGGGAGTTTCCCGCTATCCTTCACGAGGAGGCGTCCCTGTAAATTATCACCATTGCCACCGCGACTGTCGTGCTGCTGCTGATGGTGTAAGTGGTGCAGGGTAGAGAATTTTGTCTGTGTTAGCCTCGTGTCGGTTTAGAAGCTCTAAGCTCCATAACATCATTAAGACCAAACTGCGCTATTGAACAATGTCCTAAACTACTTCTGTACTCTTCCCAACTTAAAATATGATTTCATTGAGATCTAATTTAATATTACCCTTGCATCTTTAAGTTTTGTTAAACATGGCAAAAGATCATGACACTAAAGGTGACTACATGTTTTCTCTCTTACATTTTTAACCACCAATAATACCAAAGTGTCCCAGTGTGGAGGCGGGTTAGAATACCTGCACCGTAGCCTGTGAGTTGTAGCAGGCGACGAAAAGGGAACCCGGTGCCTGGGGGGTATAACTGGGCCACCCTGCCACTGGGTGACACAAATACAGGGACCTGGACCTCCAAGTTGGACGGAAGGCTGACGCTCTTGCTCTGTAAAAAATTACTGTTGCGAAATGCAAAAAGTGAAAACAGGATGAAAGCTGCAGAATCTTCTAAGGAAGGCTTTGGCAGCAAAAGGGGGCTGTTTTGCCAATGGAAATAAATACCAATGTGACGAAATTTTATGACACTATCAATAGTAATACAGTGATTCAAAAGTATAAGTTGTAAGTCAAACACAATGCATTAATATGTGTGCGGGAGTGGAGGTATAGATCCACTATTCTTGACCTCGGCACTGGATGGAGGTGAAAGGTTAGCTTCACGCCTCGTCCACTTTATTTCCGATACCCATAGAATAGGAGACTGGGTGGATCCCACAGCCAGTCTGGATGATATTGAGAACAGAAAAATCTCTTTGCCATGACGGAAATCGAACTCTAATTTTTCAGTCTTCCGGAACGTAGTCTAGGCGCTGTATTGACTGAGTTCTATTGAAGGGATGTAGTCGTGATATGTTCCTCCCAGAACTTGTTGTACAGTGGTTTTTGTTCTGATTACCTGTATGTGGTATTACACCCTTCGTTGTAGCAATGTTCATTAAATTGAATGTGTGTTTTCCGTTACTACAGCTCGTGCTCCTTCATAGCACAGAAATTAGTGTATGCCAGACTGGCCTGGATATGAAGGAGCTCTCCGATTTTTGTGAGACGCTATTAGAATCAGGAAACGGGCTTCCAGATTCCACTGTTTCTACTTGTAATGCGCCCAAGACATAGCGCTCGGTGGACCCCACTGTCTTACAATGTCTCGCGTAATGTTCTTCGGGAGTCATTCTGCAAGGTAGATGGTGCGGAAAGCGCCAACTGTTATCGGGTTTTACAACTACAGCAAACGGTTTGTTGTCAAAACAACTGAAGTGTTAGTAGCGTAGAAATTATGTCGCCATTTTGGTACTTACGAGAACAGAGATACAAGAACATCTTCCTCTTCCGGTCCGAGTACGTACCTACGAGTATTTACGCGTACGCTAGCATTTACTCGCATTCGAACTATTTCTATACAACAAACGATACAAATAACTTTAGGTCAAATTTTTCTACCATGGCTTCATGTTTCGTTTTGTAAGTCAAACAAATATTCTCATATGTAAGATTTGAGGCTTTCACGGCGGTGACTATGAAGAAAGCAGTCTTCTGGGATTTGGCACCGTATATAAGTGGTGTTAACCGACGTTTCGGAGGAACGTCGGTTAACACCACTTATATACGGTGCCAAATCCCAGAAGACTGCTTTCTTCAGATATTCTCATATTTTGTTTAAAAAATTAAAGTTGTCCCTGTGCTTAATTAATTAAGCATTGTGACATGAAGACATAAGCAAGAATGGAGGTATAGCTCCACCATTCTTGACATGGGCACTGGATCAGGGCGAGTAGTCAGTTTCACGCCCCGGCCGCTTTATCTCGGGGAAACCACCCCTGGTACCCATTCGATAGGAGTCTGTGTGGGCCCCAGAGCTGGTCTGGACGCTGTTGAGAAGAAAGAATCTTACACCTGCTTGGAATCAAACACAGTCCGTCGCTATACCGACTAAGCTATCCCCATCTCTTCCTAACGAAGGACTTCGTTGGACATAGTAAGCTTATTTCGAGATGCTGTTTACAGTCGAACGGACCTGGGGAATGAGCGAAGATTTCTGAGCAGTCCGCTCTCTGGAACTCCAGTAACTAGAAAGAATTGGCTAAACAAATTGCACATACGTTCTCATATACGCTTCAAAAATCACAGACTCTGCAGAGCTACCGATGTTTACCTGAAGACGCAACCTGCGCAGACTCACGTTGGAAGATTGCATCCATAAATTACTGAAATTCGATGGAAATCGGTAAATTCACAATTTTGTGTTTGGAATCCCTGCGAAGGACCCCTATTTTTTGTAGCCAGAATATTCGTATTCACGGGGCACCGACCCTAAGCTCGCAAACCTCTTGAATACCGAATATGAACACAATCTTTCCAACAGCCCAACCGCTAGCACGGCTCACGCATACATAGATAGATAAAACAAAAACAAACTTCGTGGCCTGTAGTCCGCAGGCGAACTATACCGACCGAGCGACCGCCGCTTCTCGGCGAAGTTGGTGCCAATTTAGCGGATAGAGGACGTCGCATGTTCAGCGCAGCGAATCCCCATGGCCTTTAACTTCGGTTTTCTAGACCGGAGTCGCTATTTTCTTGAAATAGCTCCTCAATTATCCTCACGAGGCTAAGTGGACCCCGTTCCAGACACAGTACTTCTCAGAAAATTAGGTATCGCCGGGAATCGAATACGGACCTCTGGATCTGTAGCCAGGAACTCTGACCACAGAGGCGGTCTGGGTAGATAGACAGCATTTCGAAAACCTCCTTTTCGTGTCCAGTTGGAAAGTGGGGAGGGATCTGAGCTCAGTTACTTTTTCATTATGTCTAAATTTCCATATGTGTAGTGCCCATATGAGAGAAAGAATCAAGAAAAACTTCTGTCGCTTGATTTTCGTGCCGAGATTTGAATCGGAATCCTTGAGAATAGAACCTAGATCTAGTGGCCATTTTTCCAACGTTCTCCATGGATCGGAAGCTTGCCTTCTGGGCAGATGGACAACTGTTGGCGCTTACTTTTGATTTATTAACTCATTCCATATTTATTTCTGCTCTTCTCCTTACATCCCTTTGTTTCTTCTTCTTCTATCATTCCTTTTCTTTCTGCTATTTCTTTCCACTTTCTCTGTCTTCCCGTTCCGTTATTCTTCTTTCCTTTGGTATCTTTCTCTCATTTTACTCTTTATACTCCTGTCTCTTTCTTTACTTTTCTGTCTCTCCTTTGTTCTTATCTTTAATTTTTTTGTCCATATCCGGATTAACGATTGTAACAGCTTCTGATGATTTCTTACGGAACAGGTTATTAAATACAGCAAAACTGAATTGTTTCGGCTGAATTTGACATTACAAATGTAAAGTTTCGCATGACGTCAACAACTTCCCGCCCAGTGGGCCCCGCCCCCAAGTTGGTAACCACCAGTTTAGATACTGGTAGGATCGTAAAAGTATCGACAAAGAAATAAACAAGGTGCAATAGGTCCCAATGCGACATTCACTTCGTGCGCGAAGTGGACCTAACTGTAACAAACCGAGGAGACAAAAGAAGACAGCTTTGTGTTTCATTAAACCACGAATCACTTAAAACTCCTCTGCACGAGTTTGGTCTTAAGGACCATATTTGCTTAATTGCTTGTTATAAATCCTGAAGAAAAGAGCCTAACGAGCCCGCTTGCTGGGTGGCGCGAATTCGTCTTACTCCGACTCGGCTGTCACTTCTCTGTTGAACTGTGGCAGCTCCCCCGCGAGGGCTGCACCCAAAGACACCGGCCCTGACAACTTTCAGGCACTCGGCAATAAAGCAACGGCTAACGAAGAAACAGTTATAAATAATTAGTACGTCATTGATTCTTGGAGAGCTCTGTGCTGCGGACACTTGAAAACGTCGGACGGTGCGATTAAATAGAAAAGCATTAAAAAAAGAAGGGATCGTCACATATTTTATGATAATTTCCGAGCTTCCTCGGTCGGCGTATCTAGCCTCCTGACCACGACTCGAGCCCGGGACCTCCAAAATATGAAGCACATTTCCTGTCCCTGAACCCAGGCATTGGGTAGCACAATCTTCAAACCGAAATATGTTTACTGCCGTGTAATCCAGAATACAGGGCGACCCCATATTTTTAAAATGAGGAAGTCAGAGAACAAATTTTATTCCAACAAAACTGAATATGTCGAAGTAAAACCTGCTCTATTAAGAAGTAATGCATTCACATTTAATAGTTTTATAAAAAGCAGTACCGGTATGTGAAGAGAAAGACTTCGACTTATTTTCGGGTTAATATGGAGAGTGAAGTCCGGAGACACTGGGGCCAACACTGCAGAATCCGCCCACTTTGTCGACAGCAGGCACAAATGTTACTTAGTTGCAGTGCATTCGGAATTCCCCACGCTACGATTTATCGTTCCTGTCGTCATTCCGTTTCTTCCAGGCAGTGCCCCCAGCGGCGCGAAATGGAAACATCTTCTAATCCACTTACCGCATTTTACACATGGGACAGATCAGGGACTCAGAACCGGTCTATTTTTTCCCAAACTGTGTACCGTTATACGTTCCCGGGGTTTCCGCCACAAAATTTGTCTAATGGCGGTTTTATAACAAACATGGCGAGTATACAAACTTCTAAAGAGGGTTGCAACACTGGGCCCAATCGACAGAGCTACTCCCTATCTGTTGTTTTGGTTCTTTGGTGTCAGGAGATAAGAACTAGTTCTATCGATTGGGCCCGTCTGAGGATGGGGACAGAGTCAAATCTCAGAAATTCTGTTTTTTAAATAAAAACAGGAAGATGGATGTCAAAAAGGTCAATAATTTGACTTGATAGGAATCCGCGTGAGCTCCAAAGCCCCCTCTTTTGTCGGACCCACGACCTAGTCGCTAAACCGACAACCACCCATAGAAAAAGCGGGCCAAAATAATTTTCCGTCCCCGGTCTTTTGAAATACATTTGTTAGGTGAGACTGGGCTCAGGATTCGATAGGAAGACACTTCTTGGGAGATCAGGCACCCAGCCACCTGCCACTTGTCTCCTCTGTACTGCGTTCAGCTAACAGAGATGTGACGAGGGAAGCAGACACACAGAGAAGGAAACACAAACAGTTAACAAGAAATGGAAATTTAAAGTTTAATTGGATAGTAGTGAAACCTTGAGTCACTCTTGCAAGAGCGCATAGTTAAACACACTGCATCTGGAGTTGATAAACAAATGGTATAAAGGGGAACACATAAGCTTCAAAAAATTTTTGTAGTAATATTTTTTGTGAGAATTTTTTTAGGCATCCTTGTCTGGCTGCACCGCTCGCACGTGGTTCATTACAGGGGTGGAGGGAGGGGGTTAAAAATATACACACAACTCAGCAGCACTTGTTAAAGAGGAACACTGGGCGAGAAGCTCTAAGGGGTTCTGAGATTTGAGGTTCACACTGGGATGAATATTACGATTACAGTCTTCTGGAGTATGACGCCGTGTTGTTTGGTACATACGAACCTTCATTTCTGAGGAACCTACTGTCTATTTCTTCATCTCGAAAATGGACGCAACAGATTACTTAAAAACGTTCATGCCTCTTTACCAGACTTCACTGCGTCACATCCCAGAAGACAGTGATCTTAAAAGTCTGGAAATATAGTTATCTTAATAAAACTGTCTGTCTGTTGTGCAGAGATAACTCAGTCGGTATAGCTACAGGCTAAGGGCTGGACGACCGAGGAATCGGAGTTCAATTCCGGGCAGGGACAAGAGATTTTTCTCTTCTACACCGCCATTGTCACATCTTACTGGCCAATGGATACAGGGGACTCTTTCCCGGGAGGTAAAGCAGCCGGGGTGTGGAACTGATCACTCACATCAATCTACTGCCGAGGTTAAGAATGATGGAGCTATACCTCCACTCCTACAGAAGTCTTCATTGTATGGTGCTTAATTAAGCACATGGAAATTTTTACTTTTCTCTGTTGTACGGTAGGTGTTCGATTCCCGACATGGATAGGAATTTTTATTGTCACTGATACATTGAGACTTACTTTGGGGTCCACCAAACTCCTATCTAATAGGTATGGGGAGGGGGGTTGTTCCCACGGAAATAATTGGCCAAAGAGTTAATCTGGCCACTGTCCACCACACAGGATCTTTACTCCGCTCCCCTGGCGCTAGTTTAAATCGTGGTGCGTGGGAACAGGGATAATTTTACATTATTCCAACTACTGATTCTATCACCTCAGAATATGGCACAAGTTTTCAGTAAATTGACAAATAATGTTTATATAAATCAGTTTATCTATAAAATATATGTAGTTAATGCGATGAAAATAATTCTCACTTGCCAATGTAAATTTTTTATTTGCAACGAAACAAAATATCACAGTGTTCTTGTTAGATCGTGAGGTGTATATATATAGTTATATAGATGTATTGTGACATGTCTAACCGTTGCTGGGCAACGGGAGGTGGAACGAGTTACCATGAAGACAGACCCTTGATAAACGGTCGGTTGCCAAGTTAAGCAACAGTAAGGAAAGCGGTGTTTGTCCGTGCCGAGCCGAGCCGAAGCGCGCTGGTTGCTACGCAACGTTGCCCAGCAAAGCCTTTGTAAACACGGCGTCACGAACAAGGGAGCCCGTTCAGCGAATGTTGCTAGGCAATCGGTAAACACGACGTCACGCAACAGTGAAAACTATCACGTAACTGTTTTCTGTGTTGTCAGTGCGGAAGCTACATAACAGGAGTATTCGTCAGTGAGAGAGAGTAACCAGTCAGTTGCAGTCTAGCATTCACCGGAGTGAGTATTGAGTTACGAGTCCAGTTGTATCGAGTGAATGGCAGTGACTCCAGCAGGAGAAGTAATTGTGATACTGCCGATGGCAGTAGTTGTGAGATTGTAAATTATGTAAATGTAAGAGCGAATGTGCAATAAATTTGCTATATCCAATACGGCATGAAGTTATTTGTCGCGTGACATACCCAACACGTGACTATATATATTGTTCTTTCCGTTATTTTATTGTCTAATAATAGACGTTGCAACACGTCAATTTTCGATTCGGTTGCCTTCATGTTGGGAAGACATTCATGTACAAATTCTTCATCCTGCCCTCTCTACAAACGACGCCCACCTGGTGTCGCTATGTGGCCATCATGTGCCGGAATTCGCTGAAGAACAACTCAGCACCGCAAAAGAGACTTAACGAATTCCACCCTCAAAAAATGTTTTTTATTTTCACATTCATAATACGGAAATATATAAGGACCGCCCTGGGAAAACGCGCCTTTTGGAGAGGTTAGCAAAAGAGTTGTCATGTAGTAGAATAAGGATGACAGAGGTCATAGAGGGAAAATTGTGGTTTCGCTTATAGAAAATGCAATTGAAAATTCCTTCCTTTACTAACAGAAGATGTACTCTTAACCAATACAAAAAGCGCCTTAGGGAAACTTGATTTCACAGAAAGAGAGGCCAATTAAAATAATGACCACCATCAGCAGAAGGGTCGCTATAAATCATGGTTTCGCCATGAGATAAGCCACCTGAAATCAAACAGGGCCACTGAAACAAAGAAGGGCACTTAACAAATATTACTAGGCCACGTGAAGACCACTTCTTGAAACATGGCAGCCACTTAAGTTAACAAGGGGTCTTGCGGGATACTCTGCTGTTATAACGAATTCACTGAAACAGGCAAAACTACGAAACCAAAGAAGAGGAAGTTTACTGAAGTTTCTTTGTTTGTTTTGACCGTCTCTGTGGCCTAGTGGTCTGAGTTCCTGCCTACAGATTCAGATGTACCGGGTTCGATTCCAGGCCCTACCAGATTTTCTGAGAAGTAGTGGGTCTGGAACTGGGTCCACTCAGCCTCATAAGGATAATTGAGGAGCTACTTGAATGGAAAAGTAGCGACTCCGGTCTAGAAAACCTAGATTAACGGCCGTGAGTACCCGTTGCGCTGAGCACGCGACGCCCTCTATCCGCTAAAGTTTGCACTAACTTCGCCGACAAGCGGCGGTCGCTCGGTCAGTACAGTTCTTTTGCGGACTACATGACACGGAACTCTTTAGTTGATTATTGTTAGTATCTTATTTAACGACGCAGTGAGTATCTCAGACTACACGGTGTCCGTAATTGGATTATTGCCAGTTACCTAATGCGGAGTTGTGAGAGAAACCTGCCGTGATCTAATGCAAGGTACTGTCACGGAATTCGTCTGGAGGGACTGAGGAAAACCACGACCCCCGTGATAGCAGATCCCAGGCACTTCCCGAACGTAAGTCAAAGCGTTAGCTCTTCAGCCAACGTACTCAGCTGTCATTTTACTGAGAAACAACAAGCATCTCAGTCATTATCATTGTCATCATCATCATCATCATCATCATCATCATCATGACTGACAAAAGTAGTCCATAGTGCAGCGAGAATCACACTTGAATGATTAGCACCTCCACCTCATATTCGCGAGTTTCAGGTTTCCGTTATCAGCAGGGACACTGGCCATCGCACGCGGGGTTCTTCGACTTTGGCAAATGCTAGAATATTACCTCCTATTACGCCAAGACCGCTTCCTTCCACATCCTTTCTAATTCATTAGTCGCTGTTTATCCCACTATTCGACGTCATATACTCTGAATTACTGACAGCATCATAAAATAAAACGAACAAGAAGTTGTGGGAAGAATTAATCGCCTTCTTTCCTTTGACACAACATGGAACGCATAGAAAACGACGCGTCGAACAATTCTTCTATTGTTGGTGTATTCATTACCGCAATAATGTTTTACCGAGCTGTTTCCTAGCAACGATAGGGGGATACACATACAGACATAGACTGATGGGAGGGATTTATGAAATACGCCGTTGAGATGATCTCAGGTGTCAAGATATTGTGACATGCAGATCCATCGCTAGGGAACGAATCGGCAAAAACTTTTCCGTGACACAAGCACTCAACAGTAGGACATTCATTGCTAGGTAACGGACCAGTAAACACACATTCTTGACAACAAAAGACGGTGTTTCCCTTGGGATCCGTGCAGAGGATTTATAAGAGGGCGCAGTCAGAAGACGGGAGCACAGCGGAGTAGTGGAGTGTGGTCAGAATTCGAGAGTGTCCAGTCGGAAGATGATGAGAGTCTGTCAGATGGTGATTTGTGAACTGTTGTAACCAGTTGTGTAAAGGTCCGATAAATTCGATCAACACATCCAAAACCCGTCTTTTTAGTCACGCAAACATACAAATATTATTTCAGGCACCGATGGGGGTGTGGGATACACAGACAATGATGATCGCATAAGCCTAATTTTATTCTTTCAAGATAAGGAAGGCTCAAAACATGTTAGCAAAATTATTCCTATATGTAGGCACATAGCCACGTTTTCCCCTGCGTCTGCGCATTGGAGACGTAATGAGATCTGCCGGTGTTTGTTTTTGGTGCCTAACAAGTGTAAGGAATTACAGATATTTATTGTTCCAGGCGGCACCTGCAGCGCTCTCTTGTAAGCTTCCCCAGCCTGGCTACCACCTTCACTCCATGGCTCGCAGTCACAATATAATTTAACAGGCCCGTCAAAGCCGCACTGGAGAAGAAACTGGGTGGGCCACGGGACCTGTCTCGACGCGATAGCGAAAAGAGTAACCATTGTCACTTCCAGGTATCGAACGGCAACCTTTTTCAAATCTAGAACATCTACAGTTTCTCACCACGGCGAATATAAAAATTACCTTATGGAATGTGACGGCGACTGGTCTGGTAAATCATGAATAATTGCATAACGATGATTTCACATAATATTTAATGGTTTAGGCTAAATTTGTTATGGATTTTCTAGCTGTCAGCCTTGCACATCTGATTTCTCACGCCTTTAACAGTGCGGAGAGGGGAATTTGGAAGGGGCCCATGCCTGAAAATGGGAGCAGCATATTCTTCCAAAACTTTGGTAACGACCTGCCAATCTACACGCCGTCACAGAAGACGGTGGCTCTAGAATGTACTATTCTTCGAATTCCAACAAAACAGAATGAACACCCACAACAGCAAGTGCATGTGATAATTCCTGAATTTAGAAACAGAAATTTCCACGTTGCGCTGTTCGTCCTGGTTGGAGGTTGCAACACCGCAAATGAGTATAATTACCAAGCTAAGAATAATGACGGGCACAACAACACGAACATTCTGTGCGTGTTCCAATAGTTGATCGGGAGTATCCGTAGCAACAAAATGGTCTACTGTAAAATTGCAAATTCAATTCTCGGAAGAGGCAAAATAATGTTCTCTTTTACACTGCATCCAGATCAGCTTCAGAACCCACCCTACGTAACGGGGTTAAAGCCGCCGGAGTGTAAAACTGATCACTTTTCCCTACTGCCCAGATTAGAGAGACCTCTACTCCCCATACGCCTTCATGGTATAGTGCCTGCCTAGTCCCAGGAACAACTTTATTTTATAAACCCTGCATATTTCAAAACTGCACGTATAATAATTGGGAGTCGGGATGGCTCAGTCGGTAAAGAGAAAGGCGACGGCGTGGCTACGATTCCTGGCAGAGATATGAGATGTTTCTCTTCTCCAAAGTGTCCAGACCGGCTGTGGGGCCCACCCGATCTCCTATTCAATGGGCAAGTAAAGATAAATCTATCCCTGTAACAGGCCGTGAAGGCCCATAGGGACGTCGAGGCTCCCACATTTTCTAGACAGTCGACTCACAGATGGCGGTAAGGTTGTCAGTCTTAGGCGCCCGCCGCCCTTTACCCCCTATGAATATTCCTGGTGCTCATTTCTATTAGAGGCTGAGTCGAACCCAGGGCCATAGTGCGGCTCATCGGGATTAGATCCCTCGACCTACCGGCTTGTAGCATAGTGCCTAAACCAATTACGCTATCATGTCCCCTCTTATCCAATTGGTACGGGGGTTAAAGCGTTCCAGGCTTGAAGCTGATCACCACCTCTCTTTAGTACAGAGGCCAAGGATTTTAGAGCTACACCTCCACTCCCCCATACTTCTTAATGGCATGGTAACTACATCATATTATTTTACCTTCACGTGTAAAGCGGCCTCCTTAGTCTAGGGGTAACGTCCCCACCTCGTGACTCAAGGTACGCGGGTTCAAACCCGGCGGAGGTCATGGAATTTTTAAGGGCGGAAAAATTCAGGGAACAAGTCCTCCGGGAGGGACTTTAAGCCGTGGGTCCAGTGTAGTAGCTTTACGGCACGTAAAAGAGCCTCATATCTCCTAAAGAGGTCACTGAGCCAAATTCAGGACATTTCCCGCCCAACAGTAGTCTCTAACGCCTCTGGTAGATGGGGGAAGCATCGAGATACCGCTGAGCCAGTAGAGGCCGAACTCGCTGCCTGAGTCGGGACTGATGGCACGCACCAGTACCGGTAGGGAATAGAGACTGGTAGAATATCATAGGGGGGCCCATAATGGAACAACAGTTGGTCTAAGTGCATGGGGAAACCCGCCCTCTCCAATACAATACAATACAATACAATACCTTCAGGTGTAATAACAGGGATTGGGGATGTTAAAGAGATATCGATGCCCTCTACCCCGAAGATAGAGGCAGAAAGCTTCTCCGAAGGGCGGAAAACCTCTACTAGACCACTAAACAAACCTGTCCCAAGGGATCTCCGTATCGAAATGAATGCATAATAATGAAGGCAAGTATGTCCGTTGGCATCTCATGACACAAATTGATCAAGGAAAAATTGTGGAATCTATGATAGAGGGCTCCGTCATTTTGAACAAATCCTAAACCAGTACCCACCATCAGAGCTCATTTCTCTAAGATACATTTTAACAGCATTCTATGTGGCCGTTTACTGTCACTGTCTGAATTTAACGTACAAAATTTCATGTCATGGCGCCGTAACAAAATTCCGCTAATAATTTTAAGAGCAAGAAAATGAATTATGTGGAAAGTCGTTAAATACTTTCGTCAGTATATATTAACCAGAAATGTTGCGCAAGTGTGAACCTGATCAGACACTGCTAACGGCGCTGTTAGAGAAACGTTACGCCGTGATATTTGTCACGGGTAGCCATAACGCATAGCTGGGAGCGTCACGTAACAAACGGTTAGGGCAGTGCGTTGAATAACGTCATAAACATAAGACGAATGGAGGGCGATTATGATATATCAGTGTCACGTGTTTCTAGTACATTCCAGTAGACGTTGAAAAGTGCTTGGTACAGTCACGAAAAGTACAGTCTTGCACAATGTTGCAGGTTCCTGTCAGGCTGTACAGTGACAGATTGAACCTAAATAGATTTACAGCTTCTCTGCACCTACGGTAAGCTATAAAACGTTCCTGTACAGTCACGAAAATTGCTGTTTACTCCGAAATGTCTGTTTCTCCCCGAAAGATACAGCGTTAAATCTCCGAAGACCACTCTTTTCAGCTTAAAATAAAGTCTATAAAATAACTTCTCTGGCTCTACCCTCTCCCCCCAGGTTGCCCCCTGGAAAACTTCGCGGCAGTGCCCATGCAGCCCATGCAGCCCATGCAGACTGTTGCAGCTAGTTTAATTTATTTTGACTAATGTACACTCGTAAATGAGCTCTCTTAGCTAGAAGACAAGCAATAGCATAGTGTAATAAATAATTTTCTTTCCTCGATATTTTCATAGTTTCTTTGCAAAAGAAATAAAAATAAGTATTTAAAATACGACTCTCTGGCGAAAATACAGAAATCATCACCTTGTCACCGTATAGACAGATACAGTGATAGTCACGTAGTGAGGATTTTGTCGTTAGTCCTGTGCCCTATCTCGGGCAGGTATCTCGGGATTATAACACTAGAGTGCAGGGCAGTTCAGTGACAAATGCTATGATCACTCAGAAGCTGGCGAAATCCCCTTCTGTTGCTTGTAAAACGTTAAAACATTGCGCCAAACAAACTGCTGACAGAGAGTGATACCATACAATTCCCAGAACAGTTACTGTTTGATGTTACTTATTGTTAAAGCAGCCTAACTCCACGTAAGCCGGAAATATTCTACCTTAGACGGGTAAAAGTGCCGGTCACGGTAGCCGAGCGGTCTAAGGCATGCACTGTCTTCGATCGCTCGGAAGCTGGGATCGTGGGTTCGAATCCCACTCAGGGCATGGATGTTTGTGTGCGTTTTTCTGTGTTTGTCTATAGGTAGAGGCCTTGCGACGAGCTGATCACTCGCCCAAGGAGTCCTACCGTATGTGTAAGATCTAGAAAAACCGAAGTGAACGGTGTTCATGGAGGTAGGCCTAGGCCCACTGGGACTGTAGTGCCAATGGTAGTGCTTAATTAAGCACCACACCCTGAAGATATATGGGGGAAATGCGGTATAGCTCCGACCACCAGTTGGAGGTGAGTGGTCAGCTTCACGCCCCGCTTGCTTTACCCTCGAGAAAACAGCCCCCAGGAAGGTATTGGTTAGGAGGCTGGGCGGATCTCAGAGCCGGTCTTCACGACGTGGAAAAAAGAGAAATCTACCCCTGCAAGGAATCGAATTTCGATTACTAGGTTTTCCGTCCCATAATCTAGTCACTGTACTGGCTGACCTATCCTTTTTTTTTTTTTTTTTTTTAAGGAACCCCTTGTTTCTTAAAGGGGGCACGCAATAGAGTTATTGGTTCAGACACTGTGCTACAAGCCGGAAGGTCACGGGTTCGATTCCCGTTGAGGTCATTGGATTTTTCAATTGACCTAATCCTTCTACCCTCACTATGGCCCTGGGATCGACTCGGCCTCTAACAGATATGAGTATCAGGAATCTTCCTGGGGTTAAAGCGCGGTAGGCACGTTAGGCTGTCAACCTCCATGCCGTTTGCGAGCCGATTGTCTAGAAAATGTGTGAGCCTCGACGTCTCACAACCCTATGGGTCTTCGGGGTTCTTTAAAAGGACAGCTTTACCTTTTACCTTTGTTTCATTAAGGCAAATATCCATTTGTCAATATGGCAGATGTTTTTGGCGTTTGTGGAGGGAAATTCGAATTAAGACATGTTTTCGGAAACGAATGAAGTCCGGGGTACAACTGTACTGAGTTTGAATTTGTGTGAAAGACTTGCGATAAAGTTCATTTTTTACAATCAATGACCTTGCCTGGAATCAACGTTGCCACTTGCTTTCACGCTGGTATCTTTCTTGGCTTATTCTTCGACCCTGAAGATGGAGGCGATATGTTACTCCGAAACGTGGATTAACTTTCAACGGACCACACGGCGTTATATCCCAGAAGACTGAACTCTTCATAACCACCTCAGATCGTACTTATCTGGAATCGTTCTCAAGACTTTCTTGCGCTTGTAGTTGTTTCGTTTCATTATTGAGTAACTAAATCTGAGGCTCCCTGTATCGGCCAACGAACCGAGAGCTGATTGCAACTTTGTAGCACTTTGTGTTACTACTTTCCGTGAACAGGCCTTACACGATGTATCACAGTGGTGTTTTGTTTTTATAGCTTACCTCAGCTGACCCATGGCCTCGCTGGCCTGTGGGCTGTCAAAGGAGGTTTTGACAGTGATTTGTTTATGACGTTCACCTTTGAAGATCACTGTCTTCTGAGATGCGACGCCATGTGTCTTTTCTGAATTGTTTGACGTTGTTGTCAGTAAATGTGAAGCTATACCTGCAACAGACCGTGAAGGTCCATAAGGTTCTGAGACGTCGAGGCTCTCACATTTTCCAGACAATTGTCTCACAGATGATGGTGAAGTTGTCAGCCCTACGTGCCACCGCCCTTTACCCCCTGGAATATTCCTGGTACTCATTTCTGTTAGAGGCTGAGTCGACCCCACGGCCATAGTGCGGTTGGAAGGGTTACGTCAATTGAAAAAATCCAATGAACTCATCGGAAATCGAAACCCGCGACCTTTCGGCTTGTAGCATAGTGCCTCAACCTACTGAGCTACCTCGAGCCCCACGTCGTTGGCAATAGCTAACTACTATAAACCACCGAACAATAGTCAGAGATAAATGATGAACCTGAAAGGAAGGCCTAATTGACGCTCTGTCCCCACATGTTCCCGGAGGGAATGAGAGAAACCATGAAAATCCTCAGTGAGGGTAACTGATGTCCTGGACGAGATTCGAACCAAACACCTCTTGCATAAAAATGTCTAGAACGTTACTGTCACACCGAAATTTTCGGTTGCTTTTTCAGTTTCTTAGTTCTATACACAGTTGGTAGGACTCTTTAGACGGGGGATCAGCCCTTCGCAAGCCCGCTACCTACACACAGAACGGGAGAAGACGGTTCATGCCTTAGACCGCGCGGCCACTGTGATCGGCCAAAGTTCGGTTTGGAGGACATTAAATATCAGGCACACGGCGTCACATCCAAGGAGACAGATATTTTCTTAGTTACCGCCGTGATAACCTCAAATCTCACACCTTATGTTTTGAATAACTTGACATCTCTTTTAATTAGGTTACCATAACAAAGACCAGCACATCTAACCTGTAACGTATACAGGATTACTCGTAAGTCCGTGAAATATTTTAACAATTCACAACAACTGAACTATGCATAAGATCATGATAATTCTTCCGCCGATAGACACTGAATCTCTCCAAGGTTCTTTTTGTGCCTCCATTGTCTGCTAATCTCAGGGATCATCGCAACCGTATCACCGCTGCTGTGGCTCGGGTCAACCGTGATATGCTGACACGGTTGTGGGATGAAATGGATTATCGCATAGATGTCTGCCGTATCAGCAAAGGTGGACACATCGAGCATCTGTGAACTATGTAAAAACTTGTCGAGTTTATCTCTATTTCAATGTAATAAAATTTGGTACGAGGCACTATGCTACTAACCGGAAGGTTGAGGGTTCAAGTTCCGATGAGTTCACTGGATTTTTTCAATTGACCTAATCCTTCCAGCCGCACTATGGCCCTGGGGTCGACTTAGCCTCTAACAGAAATGAGTACCAGGAATATTCTTGGAATATTCTTGGGGTAAAAGGCGGCCGGCACGTAAGGCTGACAACCATCTATGAGCCGATTGTCTAGAAAATGTGGGAACCTCAACATCTCACAGCCCTATGGGCCTCCACCGCCTGTTACAGGGATACCTTTACTTTACTTTTATCCGTTGCATAGTTTATATACTGTAAATTTTTAAAATGTTTCATGGACTTATGAATAACTCTTCATAACAAAGCATCTTTGAATGCGCGTCATAGCTTGAACATAGAACCTTAACAAAATAACTAACATCCTGTGTGGTCAACGAGATTTGTGGTATGCGGATTTTAGTCCCAGTTTTATGTTGAAAGTAGAATCTAACAGTTCTGTACTGATGACGTAACGACCTACGTCACTGATATTGACGCACCCTCAGAGATGTTCTAGACTTAATATATTTGTGCTGTCCCCACTTAGAAACGTTACAAGACTAAGCCTATCGGCATCTTTTACCTCTGTTACTTTATGTCACTCCCCATCATGGGGTAGTCTTCACCGCTTTCACGCAAGAGATCTTGGCATGGTCCATAGCTGCACCCATTGGTATACATCTGGCGTGGAAGAACAACAAATCAGGGTAACACAAAGAAAATTAAGAGCAGATTAAATTCGGGGAAACTTGTCTCAGAACCTTTTGTCTTCTCTTCTGCTGTCTAGAAACATAAAGATTACGATGTAAAACATAACAGAAGAATAATTTTGGCAGTCGTTTTTCATGAGAATGAAACTGGGATCCTGGCACACTGAGTACGTTTGAGAACAGGGCGCTTAGGAGAATATTTGGACCTGAGGAAGATGACGTAACGGGAGGCTGGAGATATTTGCATAATAGGTAAAGCTATCCCTGTATCAGGTCGTGGAGGCCCATAGAGTTGTGAGACGTTGAGGCTCCCACATTATTTAGACAATCGGCTCACAGATGGGGTTGAGGGTGTCAGTCTTACGCGCCTGCCGCCCTTTACCCCAAGAATATTTCTGGTACTCATTTCTGTCAAAGGTTGAGTCGATCCCAGGGCCATAGTGCGGCTGGAAGCATTAGGCAAACTGAAAAAAAAAATTCCAGTTTTAATTTCAGATATGTGCCAATAGATGTCACATAATCTCGGGCAGATAAATTCTTGTAAATTTTTTGAATGGCTCGTCTCCGTGGTTCCACGAGGTAAAAATGAACCGTCATGCCTTCGTATTAATAAACCATATGAGAACATGCCACAGATAAAAAACTCCGTGGCTTTAGTCCGCAAGCGAACTATACCGACCAAGAGACCGCCGCTTGTCGGCGTAGTTAGTGCCACATTTAGCGGATAGAGGGTGTCGCGTGGTCAGTGCAACCAATCCCCACGGCAGTTAATTTCGGTGTTCTAGACCGGAGCCGCTATTTCCTTGAAATAGCTCCTCAATTATCCTCACGTCGCTTAGTGAACCCCGTCTTAGATCCACTACTTCTCAGAAATGTAGCAGCGCCGGGAATCAAGCCTGGGACCTCTGGATCTGTAGCCAGGAACTCTGACCATTAGACCACAAGCCAGTCCAGTCTTGAAATCAGCCTAAACAGATTTAACTTTGTGTTCACGGCGAATGCGAGTGTGGTGATTGGCTGCAAACGGAGGAACATATCTTCTGGGACTGCAAACTGTACGAGGACCAACAGGCAACAGTGATGAACATTTTGTATGAGAACCGCAAAAAAGAATACCCAGTCAGTTAGAGCTCTTAAGGCTAGAGGAAAAAATTATGCAAGACGTCTGTTGCTTCACACATAGAATTCCTAAATTTATTAACAAAAATGGAGAAGAAATAAATATACAAAATATTAATAACTTAGTAATTTAGAGTTAAAGTTACAGAAATATTAAAAATTCGATGGCGACCGCTATGATAGAATAACATTTTAATAAGAATGTGCTACAGAGGGCCGGATGATCATTGCATAGGCCATTTTATATATATATATATTCAAAATAAAAAAGTTATTTTAAATGTCGAACTTTTCGACACATGGAATTAGTGGGGTTAAATAACCAAGCAAAGATATCTTGAGGTTGTGTCCCATTGAGTCGCTGCACTTAGCCAGGCCATCAACCTCATTTTGTGGGTCCCGAAGAGGCCGATAAAAACCTTTCAGAATGTCCCCTCACCTTCGTTTGTTTCACGTTATGACTCGCAGTGGAGAGCCGGACGGAAACGAGGTCCTTGTTTCTTTTCTTTTAAAGTTATTGCATTTTTAGTGAACACAATAACGCTTTTATCTGGAAATACATTCAATATGGAGATATCGCCTCATCTGTTACTTCGTCTGCTCGAGCCTTATACTGACTCCGTGCAGAAGCGGCATAAGTTGCTTTTATGAACGTCTTTTCAGGCCTCGGGCGGTACCAATGTGAAGTTACTCTCTGTATGCAACTGAGCATGTTGTTCTAGCGGTAATGTTCTAGACTTGTTTTCGAGAGGTTCTCGGTTATAATCTCGGCCCAGACACAGATATCCTGACGTCCTTTGTGGTTTTCCTCCAGTCACTCTGTGTGAACAGGAGCCGGAACAGTGCAGTTGGTATAGCGACTGACTGCGGTCCGGTCAACCGAGTCCCGACAGTGCAAGAGTTTCTCTTTTCCATATCTTCCAGAGCGTCTCTGAGGCCTAACCAGCCCACTATCCAAGTGGAAACCGGGGGATTTTCCCGATGGTAAAGCGGCCGGGGTGTGAAGCTGGCCACTCACCTTCAACTGGTGCTGATGTCAAGAAAATATGAACCTATACATCCACTCACCCAAACGCCTTCGTGACGTAATGCTTAAGTAGTCAAGCACAAGGACAACTTTGCCTTTTTCTTCCTCATGTGTGTGAATTGCGGGATAATATTTCGATTATGCCACGGCCAATTCCAAATTCTTTCCAATTCAATATTCACGAGTTACCCTACCAGTCGACACAATTTACCCTAAGCTACTGCCAGCGTAGTAAAACAAATCACAAACAAAAAAATCACATGATAGCGTGACTACAGACGGGGTTTGGATTGGTAATCGGATTTATTGCACTCTTACTATTCCCAACTACACTTAAAGACTGTGCTGTCACTTTTCTACAAACTATAGGACACACTAGGTCTTCTCAGTCTGTTAGAGTCTACACTAGCCGTTGTTTCGTTAGCGGCTTCCAACGGGGTACGTTTCCATTCCTCTGGATTCTCCAACTGTCCCCGTTCCTCAGCTACCAGCTTCTCAGAGCAACAGCTCATAACGACTGAACCCCAGCGGTTATCTAACTCACTAACTCATCAATCAAATCACGCCAACAGCTAACAGTCCCTACATATAATATCTCGGCACGAACCGCACATAAAACACCGTCCCTCTGTTGCTGTTTACAGGCCCCTGCCCAGTAACAGCCGTTGTATAGTTGTTTATTTCGTAGTCGTTGCCTAGCAACAGAACTACATGCCACAANGTGTTAATTAGAGTCAGTGAGCAGAGGAATATCCTACATGAAATAAGAAAACGGAAGGCTAATTGGATTGGTCATGTTTTACGCAGAAACTGCCTTCTAAAAGAAGCTATCGAAGGAAAGATAGATGGGCGGATAGAAGTGACAAGAAGACGAGGAAGAAGACGTAAGAAGATGCTGGATGACCTTGGGGACAGAAGAGGATACTGTCATTTGAAGGAGAAAGCTCTAGATCGCATTAAGTGGAGGAATTGTTTTGAAAGAGACTGTGGACCTGTCGTCTTGACAGATTACTGATGATGATGATGATGATGATTTACTCTTTATCTAAGGACTTGGCAGTTCACGCTGCGTAGTATTGAATGTCACTGTGATTAATGAAAGATGTGGTAGGAAGCGGTCGTGGGATATTTTAAAGTACTACTCCGTCATTTTTATTAAGGGACTGAGGAAAAAAAAATATTTATTTCCCAGCCGAGATTCGAACCGAGCACATTCTTAATACAAAACAGAATCGTTGCGGGCTGAGCCACCTTGCCCGGTTTTCTACTTAATTTAACGACCTTCTCTCAACTGACAGCTACGAATTTCAGATTAATTATGAAGATTGAACTGGAAATGATATGGAAGGAAACGGCCGTGGCTTATTTAAGATACTGCCTCATGATTTGCCTGGGAAGACAAGAAGATTACATAGAACCTCGGGAGAGTTGGCGCCTAACCTTAAAGCTCTCTACATGAGGATCGGCTCTTGGTGTGTAGACACTCACGCCCGGGAAAGAGCCACCGGTACCCATTGGCTAGGTAGCTGAGTGAGCCGGTCTGGACGACGTGAGAAAATATCTCTTATTCCTGCCGGAAACAGAGACCCACAATATCCTGTTTTCCTGCCTGTATACTTGTTACTAAACTGACTGAGATATCCCTGTTCCCTACATATAGGCTTGTGTGGAGTAGAGGGTCAGTTAGTAAGCGAGTGTCCACTTTTAACCGCCAGGAGAAGGGTAGTGATCAGTATTAGTCAAACCCCCCTCCTCTCGTCGAAGTGGAAGCCTCATTTCAAAATACGTGGATGTCTTGAAAAGGAAAGTAAGGTCATGGATCCCGACGGGATTCGAAACCAAGAACTACTGTGCTGGCGGGGCTCAGCAGTGATTTGACCCACCGACCGTCCTCTTAGTTACGAGCGCGCTCATGTGTATATATGATGGATTGAGCTGGAAATGCAGCCATATCGTGAATTTTGTAGAATTCGGGGTGACTGGAATGTGAAGCCCTTTAGTTTGATAGAAATTTACCGACGTTTCAGAGGATCACACTTCCTCCATCTTGAGGGTCGAAGAATAAGCCAAGTTCCTGGTTGCTTCTTTGTCCTACTCTTCGACCCTTAGATGTGAAGACTGTAGCGTACGGTCCTCTGAAGTGTCGGTAAATTTCTACCAGGCTACACGGTGTCACATTTAAGAAGCCAGTACTTCTCATTTTACTATCTGTATACAGTCAGGACGGACAGTGCCTACTGCGTGTAACAAGATGCTGTTGTTTATACAGTATGAACACTTTCAGCACAAAATGCGAATTGTCTGAAGCCTCCAGCAAGGAGCAGTATGATACATTGTGTCTCCCATAGTTACCGAATTGACCAATAGCTCTTGTGTTCTCACGAGATTATTCACCTAAAATATTGTACTGATTACACGTTTTCTACCTGCGTTCTACGCGTTCTTCCCATCTTATCGTTCTTGGTGTCCTATTAGGTGAAACAGTAAAAATTAGGCAAAAAATATAAATTCTCCTGTGCTTAACTAATTAAACACTACGCCATGAAGACGTATGGGGGTGTGGATATATACCTCCACGTATTCTTGACCCCGGAATTAGAGGTAAGTGGTTATCTTCACGACCCAGCCGCTTTCCCCCGGGGGAAAGAGCCCAGGTACGCTTTGAATAGGAGGCTGGGTGGGCCCCAGAAGCGGTGTGGACGACGTGAAGAAGAAAAAAAACTTGTCCTACCGGGTCTTGAACTCCGATCCCTTGGTCGTCCAGCCCGTATCCAATCGNTTAACTAATTAAACACTACGCCATGAAGACGTATGGGGGTGTGGATATATACCTCCACGTATTCTTGACCCCGGAATTAGAGGTAAGTGGTTATCTTCACGACCCAGCCGCTTTCCCCCGGGGGAAAGAGCCCAGGTACCCTTTGGATAGGAGGCTGGATGGGCCCCAGAAGCGGTCTGGACGACGTGAAGAAGAGAAAAAACTTGTCCTACCGGGTCTTGAACTCCAATCCCTTGGTCGTCCAGCCCGTATCCAATCTCTATACCGACTGCGTTATCCCGGCTCCCAGCAGTACAAATTTTGAAGCTCTTCATGCATTTTTCTCAGTTCACTTATTAGTTTAATATTTCAGTCGTTGAAGCTTTTAATTTGACTTTATCCTGAGCCATTTCAATCCAATCTATAACTCCATGACGTATTTCTATTAAGTAGATTGTTAATATTATTCCAACCGAATGTCCCGGATGAGTAATTAGGACTCCTGCTTCGTATTTAGAAGGTTCGGGGTTCGAATGTAGGCCCCGATATTGGTTACACTTTTTTGGTTCGTGGTTCTTCGCCAGCCCCTAAGGAAAATGTTGGAATAACGTATTTAAAACAGACCACGGTCCCTTCTATCCATTTCCTTTCCAATTTTCCCTTTATAATTATCCCATCATTCAAACAGACATACCACATCATCTTTGAATATGAGAGTTATATCTTTTGAGACATATCGCCATGTTGTCTGGTGATAGTCAGCTGTTCTGCTTGCTTGATAGTTCATGCTGATTTCTTACTTGGCTTACTTTTCGACACTGAATATGGAGGCGATATATTCTTCTGAAAAGTCAGTTAATATTTGCCGGACTGCATTGCCTTATACCCCAGAAGATAAAACATTTCACAGTGGCCGCTGTGAGAACCTCAAATCCAGCATATTTGAAGATGCATCATGTTTTGAAGCAGGCAACTTTACAGAAGAAAATTCCCATATGTCGCTAGTAGGAAGTATCATTTATAGGTTACACAACTTGATATCAACCTTCACGAACTCAGCAACATATGTATGAATGCAAATGATGTTGATGCTGATATGACATACACTCAAAGATGGTATATGTCCTGAGAATCATTTACCACTATTCCTTTCTCTTTCACAAGGATGCTTTTCAAAATATTTCTCCATAGGTACTAAGGATATTTCTGTTTCCTCCACATGGGTCATCCATACAGCAAACTCTTGTGACTATGAACATTAATGCCCTCTACGATGCGCATTTTCTTATTTAACGACTCTGTTAGTGTCAGTACGACTGCCTCTGTGGTCTAGTGGTCAGAATTCCTGGATACAGATCCAGAGATCTCGGGTTCCATTCCCGGCTCTACCAGATTTTCTGAAAAATAGTGGGTCTGGAACGGGATCCACTCAGCCTCGTGAGCATAACTGAGGAACTACTTGAATGGAAAAGTAGCAACTCCAGACTATAAAACCGAGATTAACGACCGTAGGGATCCGTTGCGCTGGCCACGCGACATCCTCTAACCGTTAAAGTTGGCACTAAGTTCGCCGACAAGCGGCGGTCGCTCGGTCGGTATAGTTCGCTTGCGGACTAAGACCGCGGAGTTAGTGTCAGTACTACAAAGCGTTGGAAATAGGATGATTAACAAATATGAAGCAATTGGCGAAATGAGAATTGGCAGGGGAAACTGAAGTACTCGGAAAATACCTAGCCCAGTGTAATTTTGTCTACCATAAATCTCACGTGACCTGACGGAAGACCGAACTCTGGCCGTAGCGGATGGAAAGCTGCGACTAACAGCTATGGAACAGTTGTCTGGGACATATCACATGGCCACAGGGTGGTATAAGACGGAGGCAGAAAGTTCCTCCGCAACGTTGGTAAATATCTACCAGATTATACGGCATCATATCCCATTGCCATAGAAACTCCCCATGAGCTGCATTCAGCCTTACTGTATAAAAACTATTATATAAACAAGAAAGAAGACTAGGGTACATTTGCGACTTGAGCCGCTGTTGTCGTGAATACAATGCTGCAGATGCACAGTGCCAGTAAACTACGCGACGGTGCTGCCATAATACTGTAACTCAAGGAGGGAGTTCCTTTTTTGATGGATACCATTTCGTTTTGGCTTTAATTGCTCGTCAAAAATTTTCATGACAGCAAAGCAGCCGGTTTATACACGAAGAACAAGAAGGGCCTATGATTGTGATTAGTGAGAGCCATGCTGTGTGATGTGCATTTCTAGCCATCTTCATCAGTCTTATTGATTAGGCTCACAAACATATTCGTGTTTAGACAAATATGTTTTAATTATAAAATGATGTTGGACACTGTCCATTGATATAGTCAAATTTAAAATTATGCTACCTGATGACGGAAGCAGATCTAGACTCCGAAACTTCTTGTACTTTTTAAACTTAACGAAGGTAATGGACAATGCACAAGATAATTATTTTGTAATTATTATTTTAAAGTCCAGTGGTTCTATATATATATACATACCAGCTGCTTTAACACTCTAAAACTCTGCATTCTGCTCGCTGAGTGGATTTGTGTGTTTCCTGTGGTTCTCACAACAAACAGCGATTCTTTCCCTCAACAGAATTAACTGGTTGGGCTTTGTAATGAAGACATGTTTCCTGCAAGATAATATCTGAATGTTTATATATTACAAGAAATTCAGTCTTTAAATGGTCAAAAGTAGACTACTGCCAAAAACCTTATTGGATCATTATAAAATATTTTGGATGATTTTGTAAAGTTTTGGTCCGAAATTAAATCCTTCTTGTACCCATCTATAAATGAAATAAACCAGTAATTTTTAATTACATTAAATCTATATTTATATAATCACAAGTCTTGGAACATAGGCACACTCAAAGGGGAATAGTCTGTAGAAGAAATATTAGCAATAAAGGTGATGCTGTTGCACTGTATACCACTTTAGCTCTCATCATTTACTATTGCAATTCACGGCTTTTCCATTACATTCCCGGCTTCCTTTATTTGCAAGTATGTGACATAAGAGAACAATAAATAAGAGACATGTAAATATCAACTCATTCCTGGCATCTCGTAACTCATTTCCAAACTGTGTGATGGGGTCTGTCTGCTCATAAAGTCATGTCCCGTAATTGTTTCATAGTTGCGTCCATGTTGAGGAGGGATGATTTGATATAAAAGCACTTTGAAGGTGCCCTATTTCTCTGCATTATGATTTGACTTATTTAAGTCTAAAGCGGCTTCCGTAGTCTAGAGGTANACGGACGTTTCCTGCCCAACAGCAGTCTCTAATACCTCTGGTAGATGGGGGAAGCATTATAGATACCTCTCAGCTAGTAGAGCCGGTCTCGCTGGCTGGGCGGGACTGATGGTAAGCACCAGTACCGGTAGGATATAGAGACTGGTAGAAATCATAGAGGGAAGCACAATGGACCAATACAGGTCTCAGTGCGTGGGGAAACCCACCCTCTCCAATAACTAAATAACTAACTATTTTAGTCTAATGTGGGCTGCACCATAGCTCAAGCGGTTAGTCGCTGGCTTCCCACCGCGGTGGCCCGGGTTCGATTCCGGGTGTGGCCAAGTGGGATTTGTGGTGGAAAAAGTGGCGCTGGGGCAGGTTTTCTCCGAGTACTTCGGTTTCCCCTGCCAATCTTCATTCCATTTATTGCTCCACAATCACCCTCACCTGCCATCTGGGGCTGGCACAATAGACCAGAAGTGGCCGGAGTCCCACCCCACTAGCAATAAGAAAAGTATAATTTTAAAATACCAATGTAACCAAACATGATTGATTTTTACTTCATTCTTTCCCACATTTCAGACAAAAGCGAGGGTATGGAAAGGATGAGTTGCTCAATGTCTCCATACACCCAACAGACTATGTGGGTTCAGTCTTGGTCATTAATCTGACACTTGTTTGTTGTACAGTTTACAATCTTATGGCGAAATGATGGACGATTGTGAAGCACAAATTGGGAATGCACACTCATTCATGTTCATGAATCTGTTTTATAACTGCATAGGTTACAACCCTTTGTCAAATAGAAAGAAGTCTGTGAAACATGAACTGGGAACTGTCTTTGCTTTCCACTTTCTTACCGTCTATATGTAACATAGGTTAATATTCTCTTGTTGTTTTCTCTTTGTCATTATATGTTTCGTTCTAACTGGTAATTATCAGCTGCTCACTGTAATGTTATTCTGCTTTTCTTAAGTAGTTGCCTCAGATTTTAAGTTATGTGGGTTAACGAGTTGCTTTATATGGGTCTTCATGAGTTTACACGTATTTATTCAGGTCAGTAGACTTCCTGCTGTTATAAAGCCCCAGAGTTAATCATGGTCATTACAAAACCCCAACACTTGACTCTATCTTACATCAGCTCAGTAGTGCCCACATTTTCACTACATTTTTGTCAAAGAAGATTGTTTTCTTGAATGGAAATGGTAGATCGGTACTGATGTTTCAGAGGAATCTCCTTCCATCATCTTCTGGGTCAAAGACAGAGGCAGAAGTTACCTTAAGGATGTTGCTATACATTTTTGAAATAATAAAATTTTTCTCATGAACAAGATACAACTGAGCCAGTTATAAGTTGAAAATGCTATTACAAATAAAGAAACTCACATTTTAGTACTAAATTCTCCTTCAGTTGCATTATATATAACATATACAAATTAATGTAATTTGTCTGACTCTTCTGTACAGTGTATGCAATTTTTGATGCTGTGAACATAGCTCGAAAGTGCTGGAATCTGAGTTAGGAAAAACTAGTTTGGGGGAACTTCTGATGGGCCGATACGTTTTTAGCTGTAGTCCCTGAGGTTAGGTACCCGATATCAGTAATTGTCCCCTTGCACTCTGGACAAATTGTTGGTATTGGTCTGCAAATGGAACAGATATGACTGACATCACACATCATGATGTGTAGCACCAGGTTCTTTGTACAAGCTGGACACTCCAGTTTTTGCAGTATGTACTCTGGTAGACTGCACTGTATAGCCATTTTGTGTTTACATAAGCTGAGATAGCAACAGGAACTCTAGAAGATAAAACATTAAAACCTATAAAACATCATATAACTCCATGGAGCTGTGTCCTTCTTGAGAAGCCAACAGTCACTCAGCTAACCAAAAGTTTCCCAGCATTTTATGGAGCCAACCAGATGAATTCAGTCCATACATGTCCAGCCTATTTCTCTAAGATCAATTTCAATATTATGAGTATTATCTTACCTACATCTCTTACTTCCTAGTGGCCCCTTCCCTCCTGGCTTTCTCAACAAAACTTTTATACACTTCCTCTTCTCCCCATGCACACTAAATGCCAAGCCAAATTCATCCTAAAGACATTAATTTTTCTGAAATATTACAAGTGTCAGAATAAAATAACCTCTCAAAAATTATTATCAGAAATATATTAGTGGGCAAGACCAACTCCTCAAACAGACATTATAAAGTGGTCACAAGACTAACTTGAATGTCGCCACCTTCATACAGATAATCTACTATAAGGTCCAATAAATACATGTGATCAGTCCTAGATTAATCAATCCACAGGCCAAACTAGTGCACACATTTCACCTGTGAAGATATGCATTCCTGAGGAACAGGACAGCTATAGTAAGGCCACAAAACTTCCCTTCTTCTCCTATTCTGGGCTGTGTCAACAGAACCAAAGTTCACAGTTTGGTTGCCAATGCAAATTTATTTGTAATAAAATTGAATAAATTACTGGAGAGGAAAAATGAATGAACTGTGGTGGGGGGAGAAGCATTACAGTGTGGGTTTGTCCATGCTTGAAGAGACGACCACGTATTAAACTTCTATACAGATATTTACTGTTGTTACTGTGAATACATGGATGAGCTTCAGTCTGTTGTGACTACCTCAGTCATTATGTAGGAGCACTTCAGACAATGGAACATTTGTCTGCTGCTTGTACAGTCCTCTTGGCATATCTGCTTCTCGCTGTATCTGGTTAGTGAGAGCCAGAATCACTTTACGACTGGCGGTTTACCCCCCCAATCAGTTCATCTTGGCGACAAGCCCCTTGAGACTCACGACCAGAAATTATGTTTTACAACTGAACACTTGCGGTTATAGTCCTTATGTAACATCCTCTCTGACGAGAGGATGCGTGTGTCGTTTACAATTGCTGCTGGGCCTTACAGGTCCGAGTACAGCGGGACTTCTGTCGAGAGATACTGTCTCAGATTCCGGACTCCCTTAAGCTGGAGGGCCAGGTCCCCGTATTCATATCTCCCCGGGAACAGGGTAGCTCGGGTAGGACATATGACAAAAATGGTGGGGAAGAGGACTGCAAGTAGGATATTGGTGGAAAATCCAGAAGGAAAGAAGCTACTAGAAAGACCAAGACATAAATTGGTGTATAATATTAAAATGGATCTTAGAGAGATACGATGGGGCTGTATGGACTTGATTTATCTGGCTCCGGACAGGGACCAGTGGAGGGATTTTGTGAACACGGTAATAAATCTTTGGGTTCTATAAAATGTTAAATTCTTGAGCAGCTGAGTGGCTGGCGGCTTCTCAAGACGGTCCAGCTCCATGGAGTCACTTAGTTAACCCTGTGGACTTACTGCTGATGCCCATATTTCATTGTTTGTAACGGTATCTTGCGAATACTGGCAGGTTGTACGTACGATATTATGAGGAACTGGGAGGGTGGATGTTCACATATAAAGATGTCTATGCACTACGCGATCGAAAGTGAAATAAGATGAATGCCAGAACTGTCACAAATGTTTGTTCACTTCCTTCTTCTATGAATGTAGTTTATGAAAGGATTTTTTCTGAACCTACCAACATTTTCATTCTCTGTATTCTAATGCTGAAATTTCTATTATTTTTTTTTCAGCGCTCCATGACCGAAAATGGACGTCAGTAACTGAGAAGATGCAAGCAAATTACTGGTCAATAAGAAAGCATACGTACAGAAGTGAAAGGTAAATATTTTAAAATATTTCCTGCCCTTATTGCGCGCAATTTTTGTCTGCTGTCTCAATCTGCCAGCGAAACCCACCGAAGACAAATGAACATATGACGTGAATTCGGGCGTTCTCCGAACTTCGATCGCTTTTGATGACATAGTGCACACAATTTTTTAGATTTTAGGTTCTCAGAGCAGCGAGTATTAAGAATACGATACTGTGTAGTTCGGTTCAAAGGTGCCATCATTTCAGAGGATTCCGCTGTTCATCACCCTGAAGAAAGAAACAGCGGGTTCCTCCTAAGCGCTTGTTAATACGAGTATCTACGAGTATCTACGAGTATCAAATTATTTGGTGTCACGTTCCAGAGGGCTGTAATTATCATACTCATCCCTGTCAGAACGTCAATTCACACGTAATTAATTTATTGATTCTAATGTCAGTGAGGTAATTCATTTTCCTTCTCTTCATCTTATGGAGATTCGGCTGTCCGGCCTGTTTCAGTTCGGGATTAATATCTGAAGCTATGAATCTATTCAGACATTTGGTAGAAGGGCTTGGGTGCGTGATCATTCAAACGCAGAGACAATACAAATGCAGGAAGAACATGGATGTACTTCAGTGCACCAAATGAGAGTCGAACCAAAGGACCCACTCATCGAGCGAGCTTTAGATAACGCGATCAGCAGGAAATTGCTGCTGTATATGAACAATGAGTGGTGCATAAAGGCAGCGCCATAGCTCAAGCGGTTAGTCGCTGGCTTCCCACCGTGGCGGCCTGGGTTCTATCCCAGGTCTGA
>NW_019725413.1:26706-80886 GCF_002891405.2 Cryptotermes secundus | reverse complement strand
GTGGCGCGCCGCGGAGCGGGGTGCCCGATGCGCCCACCCCCCCCCCCCCCCCCAATAAGCGAAAAATGAGTGATGCATTCTGTAAATGCAGAAATTATGTGACGGAGCAAAATCAGACGATGAACACAGTATACGGCGTTAAGTATACAGCTACACCGTGTCTAAAATTATTTGAAATAAAGAGCCTGTATCTTCAAGTCGGTTGAGGTGGGATGAGACGTTCATAGGCCTGCACACTCTTAGTAAGAACACGTTGGTGGAACAGACCGTTTTGAAAACGAGATGTAAATGACAGGATAATATTGAAGTAGATGTTGCACAATGGAACTGAGGTTTCTCAGTTGGTATGTTGTCTAAGCTATGATATGGACGATTCGAGGAATCGTTTTTCGATTCCCAGGAGGCCACAGGGGATTTTTCTCTTCTCCACAGCCTCCAGAAGGCTCTGGGGCCCACCCATCATTCTATTCAGTGGGTATCGGCATTTATTTACCCGGGAGGTAAAGCGATCTGGGCGTGAAGCTCACTACTTATCTTTCTGTGGTGCTGAGATTGGGAATGCGCGGAGCTATACTTCCACTCCCTAAATTTTCATCATGTGGTGCTCAGATGAGCATAGGGACAACTTTACTTTTTTAGATGTCATAAAAACGTCGTTTGGTAAGATGAGGCATGAGGTCTTCATGATAGTGGCAATGAATACTGGTGTGTTTTGGGGTGTGACGCCGTTTAGTCTGGTAGGTAGGTACCAATATTTTGGAAGGACCTGTACCCTCCGTTTTCGGACTAGAAGAATGGTCTACTTGAGGTCCTATCATGGAAGATTTCTGGACGATAAGGGTAAAACTATACAGAACATCAGTCAAGACAGTCAGTGTTCGGGTCAAGATTCGAATCTGTCACTCCCGAATAAAAGTCAGTGCTCGTTAAGACAACTTTTCTAGAACGCGTAAGAATATTACACGTGATTCTTTTGTATACGGATTCCGCCTTTCAAGGTATTTTGATGCTCTAATATATTTAGCATCCCTGCCTTGTTAAAACGTGGTTGTGTATGGTTACAGTTATCCCACCTCGCCCCTTGCATATCTGAACGTACTCGCTGCTCTGTGCGTCAGTCAGATAATGGCGGTATGGTCTTTATTCGTCTATCGTGAAACGCGAGACAATTCGCGCCAAGAAATTGTCCTTGAACTGTTTTGGTGTGTGAATATAACCATAGTTTTGTAGTTTCATGTGCATAGTAATGTGAGGCTCCATTTACAATCTATACTGTGTCGTTATAAGAAGATATAGCCAGTGTGTGTTGGTTTATTACTAGTGAAGTGACGAAGTGGCGTGATGTGTTGTGTTGACTTCGATGTCAGTATTCGCTGAAGGCAATACAATTTTTGCAGTTTGGTATGTCTCAAAGTAAATTACGTGGAAGGCGTATATGATATAGTGTGAAGAGTACGGTTTTCTGGTTTCGTAATGCCATGTAGTTCGGAAAAAGGCTGACATTTCGGGGGAACATATTGCTTCCATTTTCAGGGTCGAGTAGTATAGCAAGCAAGAAGAAGGAGGCATTTGTTTCCGAAAGGTCGGACTCCAAACTTCACAGTGTTACAACTCAGACGACTGTACTCTCAGTGGTCACTACTCCGTGAAACATAAGTCCAAGGTATAGTGTGTTTATAAAAAATTATGCTAGACAGAATTTTGAAAATATTTCGTACTATTAGTTGAGAGGATGAACTTGTCAGTGTGTATAAGTGATATACGCATGGATGCCCAGTTAGTGCTACATTAGACAACAGGTTTGTGCTGCATTTGACACTATGAGCCATCCACACTGCATCACGTGATTGAAGCTGATGGCATAGGTGAGTACGGACATACGGATCATACCAGTTGTATCAATGATTTTATGATTTCCCTGTACGGTTTGAGACATGCTATGGATTCGTAATTTAGTGATTCGTGTGAACAATTTTTTATTCGTTCGTAATGAAAAGTTGCAAAAATGCATATATTGGTGTCCCCCCTGTGTTTTGTCGTGTATCCGAAAAGTAAGATCCGTAGAAACAACAAAAACTGCGTTTAGTCCCAGTATATTTCCAGGGCCTTTTCTATGTAAATCACTTCTACGTGATTGTAACTTACAAATACATTTAACTTTTTAATTTAACTTTGAAATTTACACCAATTTTTAGGACACATTATATTAAATAAAAAATACATTTTATTAGTCTGTAATATAATCAGTTTTAATCATTAATAACAGTCATGTAACATCAAGATTTTGCATGCAGATTTGTTTATATTATCCAAAGATACATTCACCAGATAATAACAGCAACCAACTGCATAATATGGATCCATATTAGGAAACCCCATTTCAGGAGACTTAGTTTGTGTTTTTATGGAACATGCCTGATGACGACCTATAAATAGGTCGAAACATGTAGCGTACTCCTGTACATATTAAACAAGTAGGTGATACAATCATATCTATTTTGTCTTCTTATGGAAGATATCTATTTATGTAGTCTTGACTGTCTAATTTACATTATTTTCATGAAGTCTGAAACAGGAGTTTTACAAAATATTGGTCAGCACCTTCCGATTTTTAATTTACAATTGGAAAACAGTAACTAAAAACTTACTGCAGCTGAACATATTTCTAGTTAAAGTAGTGTTTCGAACACACTTTTTGAGCAATTCCTTCCAATTTTCCGGATAATTAAGCCAAAGTAATATTTCTAATATATCATCTCATAACCAGAAAATCGTTTCGTTTTTATCAAATTATTTTTTTATTGCTACTGGGGTGGGACCAAGTCCCTTGTACTGTGGCCACTTCTGGCCTATTGTACCAGCCCCAGATGATAGGTGAGGGTGATTGTGGAGCAATTGGTGGAATGAAGATTGGCAGGGGAAACCGAAGTACTCGGAGAAAACCTGCCCCAGCGCCACTTTGTCACCACAAATCCCAGTTGATCAGACCCGTGATCGAACCCCGGCCGCCGCGGTGGGAAGCCAGCGACTAACAGCTTGAGCTATGGCGCGGCCGTTATCAAATTATATATAAAAAATTAGCTTTCACGGGTACAAGTGTAGGGGAAACAACAGAACAAACGCACCAGAATTGTTACAATGTGCGGACATTTCGTGAATTGTTAATATCCGTGGTGAAGAGTGCAAATTCACTCACATGTATTTGCTTTACTAAGACTGGGAAGTAGAAAGTTTCAGTGACGCGGGAACAGTCTCTCATGTTGGTGTGATTGATTGATTGGAGGGGGGGGGCATGTGAAATTCTGCTGCAATATACACATCGCGTTACATTGAAAGAAGAACATAGGCTGCGAACAGGATGCTAAAAAGTATATTAAGACCTCAGAGGGAAGAAATAATAGGAGGCTGCAGAAAAGAACTTAACTAGAAACTTCATAATTTATACTCCTAGACATATGTGTATTACTGTAGTGATCAGATCAGGAAAGATGAAATGGGCAGGGAATGTAGCATGGGAGCAAAACTCATGCAGGATTTTTATGAGAAAAACTTGGAGGAAAGAGACCACTAAGAATACCGAGACGTAGATGAGAAAATAAAGTACTATCCTGTTAGAAGTCAGTAAATTTTTAACTGGACTACAGGGCAAAACATTTCAGAAGATGGTAATTCTTGTGGTTATAGCGCAGTCGGTATAGCGACTGGCTACAGGCTGGGCGTCCAAAGTTTCAGAGTTAGTGTCCCGGTACGGACAAGATATTTCTCACAACCACATCGTCGAGACCAGTTCTGTTTTCCCGGCCGGTTCGTGAAGCTGACCACTCAACTGGAACTAATGCCGAGGTAAAGAATAGGTGGAGTCATACATCCACGCGCCATACTCCTTTATGACGTGGTGTTTAATTAATTAAGCACAGAGATAGGTTTACAGTTTTAGCCTACTTTCATTATTTTGAAAAAATAAAAGTAGGCTTATGAGATCACAGTGCTGTCTGTGTATCCCATCAACTTTTGAGTGAATCAACCAGTCTTTATGAAACTTGGTATATTAGTTCTTATCAAACGTCTTGTTTTACATCTGTCAACGTATTATTGTTTTGTACTCTCTCCGCACACTTTCGGCTGTAGTTACGAAGTGATTACGTGCAGGATTAGAGCCATTCGAAAGTTTCCGAGACAACACGAAGTAACACCAAAGCTTCCTGCTGTCTCAGCTACATTTGCCTTGCAAATCAGGTAATCGGCCTGCTCAGAGGCGATGATCGCAATGAAGCCGAAGATAGATGTAGCGTTTTGGAACGGTGACTGGAGCAGGAAAGGGTTAGGAAGGAGACGAAAGGGCTCATCCCTAGCAGGCAATACAGGCCTATGCCAACACTACCAGTACTACTGATGACTGGCTACTGGGATTCGATTCCCGGAAGAGGCACAGTATCTGTTTGCCATCGCTACCAGCTGATTATGGAGACCACCCATGCCCCTGTTCCTGGGGATAAAGCGGCCGAGACGTGACGCCAACCACTCACCTCCATATAGTGTTGAAATTTAAGAAAGACTGTAGATATACCTTTACATGACAATCTTTTGCCCTTTTTAATTAATTTGTTGGGGGAGGTTTAGTTGTAGGTATAGCGACGGGCTGCTGGCTGGAAGGGATTGGTTCGATTTCCGGCAGGTTCAAAGTTTTCCTTATCTACACAGCGTTCAGACCATCTCTGGGGTCAGCCCAGCCTCATATCCA
Organism: Cryptotermes secundus; assembly: GCF_002891405.2. NCBI lineage: Eukaryota > Metazoa > Arthropoda > Insecta > Blattodea > Kalotermitidae > Cryptotermes > Cryptotermes secundus. The sequence continues at coordinate 76,145 of NW_019725413.1, read as the reverse complement.
ATGGTCACTGAGGGCTCTTTCCCCAGAGGTAAAGCTGCAAGGGCGTGAAGCTGACCACCTACTTCCAACTAGTGCCGAGATCAAGAAAGATGGAACTATACTTCCATTCCCCGATATGTCTTCATGGCGTAGTGCTAAAGTAATTGAGCACAGAGACAATGCTACCTTCTTTGGAGTGGGGTGAGACTGAGCCCACTTGGTAAGTGGGTCATTAATTGGCCTATTGTACCCGCCACGGATGACAGATCATGAATGTGGAGCATTCAGTAGACTGAGACTTAGCAGGAGAAACTTTCGTACTCCGAGAGAACCTGCTCCAGCGTCACTTTGTCCACCACAAATCCCACATGATCGGACCTGGGATCGAATCTGGGTCGCCGCTGTGGGAAGCAGGCTAGTAACCACCTGAGCTATGGCGCGGCCTGGCCTTTACCATTTTACTTAACCTTAAGGTTCTACACACCGAGCAAACTGATTCAGCGATTCTGACTTCTGTTTGGGAGGTGCTGGGTTCGAATGTCTGCTGGGACACAGGCTTTACTCTGGGAGTTACTAGCCAATCATTTCACAATTCGACACTATATAGTCCGCGATACTAAGAGACCTGCAAATGAACTTACTCTGCGAACAGTCAAATGCTAGGTCAGAGAGCGGAGACTGAACATGTGATAATGTGCTGCCTGATCACGACTATCCTACGCCTCAGAAGGCAGTGATAGATGAATGTGTAGCAACGATGGAATGGAGGCTAGCAGGGGAAAACGAAGGAAGTCGGAGAAAACTTGCATTATTGCCATTTCGTTCAGAACGAATCACACATAATGTTACCGGGGACTGAACTCGGAGCTCTGCGATGAGAAGCGAGTGCTCACAGTCTGGGATGGGATGGCATTGCTTGCCTTTTTTAATTTATCCCAAACGGATATTTCGAGGGTGGATTCAAACTCTTTGCTCAGAAGTGTCTGGGATTACATGCAAAATGTTTTTTTGAAGAATTTTAGTTACATTAGGAAAAATTACTGATGGGGATTCAACTTCAATTCTGTGAATATATTTAAACATTCTGGAACTCATAATCCAATTGAAAATAAGATAAAAAAAATACAAAACACAGGTTATGAGAAGCTTTTCTGAATAAGCATTTATCACGAAAATGACAATGACGATAGGGCAACTAGCGTTGGCATGTCCACCTGCTGGCAGAATTAGTATTACCTTCAAACGACACTTGCAGTACCCTGTCGGCGCCCTGTGTTACAACAGTTCACGCAGCATCATTAGGATTTTATTGTATGCAGGTAAATATGCCGATCACAGTGGCCGCGTGATCTAAGGGATCATGAGGTCGAGTCCCACTAGAGGCAAGGATGTCTGTGTGCGTTTATCCTGTGCTTGTGTTGTCCTGTGTATGTAGCGGCATAGCGACAAGGCTGATCCCCTATCCAAGGAGTCCTACGGACTGTCTATAAGATCCATGGCTGCATATTAATTCTGATGGGAAGGAGACCAGAGGACCTAATACGAAATGTAGAAGAAGATGAGATAAATACGATTTTCGTTAATTGGTTTTCCTAACGCACCTCACATATGATAACTATGTTTAAAATTTTATCATTGTCAGTTGATGACGTAGATTGTTACGTCACGATACCGGCAATCTCGTTGAGCACATAAGGACTAGTCTTTCATAAGGTTTCCCACTCGTTTTGTGACGTATCTTCATAGCTGTTCAGGCTGCTGTGTCTTACGCCGTTGTGCTTCTAAACCGAAGGGGAGTCCAATCTTGAGATGGTAGAGTGCGAGCTATTCAGAAGCTAAATGCAACTAGCCCCGTGATCCATCACAACCACTGACAGCAATCCTGACAAACTGCGTGCAACAGCCTGATCAACAAGTTGTTATCCAGTGAAACACACAGAGCTCTAAAAATATTTGTATTTTTGGTTCTCACAGTTGTGAGTATGAAGAGAACATGGGTACAGCGATCTCTCAAGTTACACGGTTAATTTGTTCTGAAGATTTTCTTTAAGTCCAGCAGAGCTTAAATAGATATTGTTTTGGAATGCGCGTTCCTCTTCTTCTACTTATTATTGTGCAGATCTATACACCCACTTCTCTATACGCCTTCATGGAGTAGTGCTTAATTAGTTAAGCATAGAGACAACTTTACCTTCTTCACTATTATTGGTGGTAGCAGTAGCCGATCGCAGTGGCTGCGCAGTCTAAGGCATGAACCATCTTCACCCGCTCGAACACTAGGGTCGTAGGTTCAAATCCCACTCAAGGCATGGATGTCTGTGTGCGTTTATTCTGTGTTTGTGTTGTCCTGTGTTTAGGTAGCGGCCTTGCGACGGACTGATCCCCCGTCCAAGGAGTCCTACCGAATTTGTATAGATTAGGGAACTGAAAAAGCGGCCAAAGTCCACAAGGGTTGTAGAGCCAAAGATAGATAGGTGGGTAGTAGTAGAAGTAGTGGTAGTAGTAGTAGTAGTAGTAGTAGTAGTAGTAGTAGCATCAGCAGTAGTAGTAGTAACAGCAGTAGTAGTAGTAGTAGCTGTAGTAGCAGCAGCAATAGTAGTAGGCCCTCTGAATTAATTTTATTCAAAATTAATTATGAGATTACGAAACTTCCATACAGTTGGTAGGACTACTCGGACGGGGGAATAGCCCTGTCGCAAGGTCGCTATCGACACAGGACAGCACGAACACAGAATAAACGCGGACAGATATCCATGCCTCGAGTGGAATTCGAAACCACGATCACAGCGTTTGAGCAGGCGAAGACGGTTCATGTTTTCAACCACGCGAACACCGTGAAAGGATAGTTACAGAAGTTGTGGCAGTAACGTCACCTGTTGAGCGGCAGTTAAACTAATTATCGAGCGCGAAGATTTGAAAATCGTATGCAAAGCAGTTTCAAAGTAAACAAACTACAGCTCAGATATATGTACATTGGAAATGTATCATAACATATAAAAGTAGAATATATTATAAAATTGTCAAGTGTTGGGTATGTCACGCGACAAGTAACTACACGCCATATTGGATGTAGCGAATTTATTGCACATTCGCTCTTACACTTACACAATTCACAATTATATCCTCTGCTCTCGGCGACTGCTAGACTTCTGCTGCACTCGGCGACTTCACGATCCGCGCTGTGTCACTCCTGATCTCACACTCTCGTCACATACTGCTCAGCCGGATTTTTATACCGTTCCCTGTTGCCTGTGTCAACAGCGGTGTCCCGTGTTACGTCACAGTGGGAAGTGCTGTTACGTCACCGCGGGAGGGGGCGGAGTGTTGACTGGCCTGTTACCGTAGCAGCGGCAGAGCTCCGATGCTATTACGTCACCGCTGGCGGGGGCGCGGGTGTCCTGCATAGCGCAAATACGTCACACTATATAAACACTGTATATCCGATACTAATGACTGTAGGATTCGAAGTACCCGAACTGTTTAAAAAGAGAAAAATAGTGCTTGTGTATTCGTGTATGTATGGATACGTGTAACACGAACTCGTGTAAGTCGGAGACTTACTCTACTATCCCATGGGATACAACCGCCTAGTCCCTTTCATTCGACGCTATGTAGTGTGAGATAGAGACAGATTCATTAAAGAATCCACAAATGGTTTCTTACAATTTTTTGCTAACTATACCGAACATGGTAAAGATAAGTGTAAATTGACCCTGCTCTTAGTTAATTATGCACCATCATTAAGATGTATGGCGGAGTGGAGGTATATTTCCACGAATTCTTGACCTCACAACTGGTTGGATGTGAGTGGTCAGCTTCACGCCCCTGCTCCAGGGGAAAGACAAAGAGCAGGGTTACTCGTCGGATAACAGGCTTGGTGGCTCCAGAGCCTGTGGAGAAGAGAAAAATCTCCTGCCTCTGCCGGAAATCGAAGTCCGATTCCTCGACCGTCCATCCCGTAGCCAGTCACTGTATTGACTGCGCTATCCCGGCTCCAGACTGAACTTTGTATAGCCTAAAGCGATGTACAATATAAGTTTAACAATCTCTGCAATTGATATATAGTTTTTAGCCCTTAATCCTCGTTCAAGCCAAGTGAACAACACCTCACTATATTACACAGACAAAAAATTGTGTTGGGGGATTTTGGATGTGATGTTTCGCTAAAGAAGAGATCGTGAAGGGGTGTGAGTGTCTGAGAAGAATAATATAGGGATGCTGTAAAAGTGCAGAAAGCTGTTCATGTTATGGGGAGAAAAAATATATTGTCGACTTTTTGCCGGTTTGTCGTCAATTGTTATGCCTGTTCAAGTCCACGTAGCTTAGTCATATGATGGATTGCTTGGCGACGACAGAACGAGCGTGTTTTTGTTTTCTGCTGCCTCATCCTATCACAGTATGGATAATTAACACTAGAAATCGGAGAACCTAATGTATTTACGAGGATTAGTATAATTTATTAATGGGTTCAAAAACGACTGAGCTGTTAAAATATTACGAATAAATCTTAAATAACATATTAAAAAGAATTAAGGCGAGGAAGGGAAGAAGAAGAAGAAGAAGAAGAAGAAGAAGAAGAAGAAAATGAGAGAGAAAAGAAGGAAAATGGGGAGGGAAAGGAGAACAAGGGGACCAGGAGAAGACGAAGAAAGATTTGATGGATCGAATGAGGAAAGGGAATTCGGAGGAAGAGAAGAAGAAGGTATGGGGGACAAGAGGCAAGAGGAGCGGAAGAAGGAAACATATTAAAAAGAGGACAAGAAAAAAGAAAGTGGAGACGAAAGAGGAAGTGGGGAAGGAGAGTAAATCATTCAGACGAAAGAAGATGCGTGACCACGTTGCGCCTGCTCCAGAAGCAGGCCACGTGTTTCCTCCGTTTAACGGACAATATAATGCAGAGCATATCAAAAGATGTCACTTGCTGTCTTCAGTAGGTGTCGGTGGCTCATAGACGTGTAATGTCTGTCTCGTATAACGTATAGCCCCGTTCTGTCTCTGTAATTCGGGATGTTTCTTGAGCTGTTCACAAACATTCATCTGCAATTATGTTATGAAGTCTGAAGCTAATTTCAGGCATCGCAGATTCTCGTTATGAATTTTATCGTGATTGGTCAAAATATAGTGTGCTATTCTGGGTTATGACACCGTATAGTCTAACATCTTTGTATCAAAGTTTGGGTGGAACATACTGTCTCCATCTTCACTTCAAACTTGTAGATAGATGGAGTAACCTTGCTTTCCTCTACACGGTATCATAACCCGGAGTACGCACCTTTACTGCGCAGAAATGAGCCGAAAAGCGCCCTTAAACGATCCACAGAACAAGATAATTTAACGGGGAGAGCTCAGTCGGCTTAGCGACAAGGTTACGGGCTGTAAGATCGAAGGAACATTGTTCAGATCGCAGAGGGCAGGAGATTTGCCTCTTCTCCATAACGTCCATACCGGCTCCCGGGGTTCACATAACCGTCTATGCAAAGGGTACCAGTGACTCCTTGTCTCAGAAAGAAGTGCAAGGTGTGTAAAACAGAACACACAATATAGTCTCGAGGTTAAGATAAAGTGGAGCTATACCTCCACTTTCCTTTGCGTCTTCTTAGTGTGGTACTTAATTTATTAAGCACAGAAATAACTTAAGGTTTATATTTGCTGTGGTGAAATTACGATTAGTGTTTGAAGTGTTGTAATCATTGTCATCAGAGAGTCCTCATACAGGTCTGTCTCTATACGACAGAATCACAATAATGCTCACAAAGATTATGATAAAAGGAGCGCGGTTAGTCGCTGGCTTCCCACCGCGGCGGTCCTGGTTCGATCCCGGGTCTGGTCAAGTGGGATTTGTGGTGGACAAAGTGGCGCTGGGGCGGGTTTTCTCCGAGTACTTCGGTTTCGCCTGCCAATCTTCATTCCACCAAATTCTCCATCAACATAATCACCCAGGGCAGGCTACAATAGGCCAATCAGTGGCCGCCGTGCCGAGTGGACCCAGTTGGACTCCACCCCCACTAAGCTAAAAAATTTTAATGATAAAAGGAGTGCGGCGAAAGTGTGCTGCACGCACTGATTGCAGGTAGTACTACTTCTGTAAGTAGATGGTTCTGCCAGCAGCAGTCATTTCTGTTAAAAAGATAAAAGAAGAGCGCCTTGAAACCTGTAATTTCTATTTCTTCAGTACTGGGCATTTGGATTATTTAATTTTGAATATTTACATTTTCATATAATTTTCTGAGATTCAAATTTTAATATTATACTATTGTCTGCTGCGCAGCCTCCAACGCAACCTTTTTCAACAAAGATAATTTTGTATGCGTGTACTTTATACTCCTCTCTGTCTGCCAAAGTTAAGTCCATATATAGATGAAATTATTGGAGATCATCAGTGTGAATTTCGACGTAACACATCAACTACAGATCAGATCTTTTGTATTCGTCAGATACTGGACAAAAAATGAGAGTACAGTGAGACAGTACATCAGCTATTTGTAGACGTCAAGAAAACCTATGATTCAGTTAGGAGGGAAGTATTGTGCAATATTCTCATAGAGTTTGGGGTACCTATGAAACTACTTAGGCTGTTTAAAATGTGTTTAAATGAAACATATATAAGGTCAGTATAGGTAAATATTTGTCTGATAATTTATCTATCCAGAATGGTCTAAAACACGGAGATGCTTTATCGCCACTGCTTTTCAACTTTTCTTTAGAATATGCAATTAGGAAGGTTCACGGAAACCAGGTGGGACTGAAACTAAACGGGACAATCAGCTGTTGGTCTATGCTGATGATGTAATTCTACAGGGTGATAACATAGTTGTAGATACCATAAAGAAATACACAGAAACTGTAATTGACGTTAGTACGGAGGTGTGTCTAGAAGCAGGCACAGAGAAAACTGAGTATATGTTGATGTCTCGTCACCAAAATAATGACATGAAGACAGTTAACATATCCTTTGAAAATGTGGCACAGTTCAAATATTTGGGAACGAAAGTAACAAATTAAAATTTGGTTCAAGAGGAAATTAAGAGGAGATCGCATTCGGGTATTGCTTGCTACCATTCAGTCCAGAAACTTTCGTCTTCTCGTCTGCTGTCTAAAAACGTAAAAATTAGAATATACAAAACTATAATTTTGCCTTTTGTTCTGTATGGGTGTGAAACTTGGTGTCTGACATTAAGGGAGGAACACAGACTGAGAGTGTTTGAGAACAGGGTTTTGAGGAGAATATTTGGACAGAAGAGAGATGAAGTGACGGGAATTTGGAGAATATTACATAATGAGGAGCTTCATAGCTTGAACTCTTCGCCAAGCATAATTAAAATTATCAAGTCAAGAAGGATGAGATGGGCAGGGGATATAGCATGAATGGGGAGAAGAGGAATGCGTATAGGATATTGGTGGAAAGCTAGAAGGAAAGAGATGTGTAGGAAGACCAAGACGTAAGTAGATGGATAGTACTAAAATGGATCTTAGAGAGATAGGAATGGGATGATGTGCACTGGATTGATCTGGAGCAGGATAGGGACCACTGGAGAACTTTTCAAGATGGGCTCAGCTCTATGAAGTTGGTTAGTACACGAGACTCGTGTTAGGAAGACACTGGATTCAAATCTCGATCAGGACACAGGCTATCCTGACTGAAGTCCTTTCGTGGATTGTTTCACTCGTAAGTGCTGGGATAGTACCTTGAATAAGCTATGACCGCTTCCTGTCATATATTTTCCAGTCCATCCGTCACCATATTTTCCAGTCCATCCGTCACCCTGTAATCGACCCTGTATAGTCTCGATACTAAAAGCGTCGTTAAATAGTTCAGAGAGAAAGTGTAGAGGTAAGTTGTTCCCTCGCGTGTCTTTCAGGTACGCGTGAATTAATTGTGATCCAACATTCTATGGTAACCCCGTGCACACAGGCACGCATAGGATCGCAGAAGGCCGTTCCCATTGTAGTAATTGTAGCCCCAGAGAAATGCTACATATTTATACGCACGGCTGGCTTGATGTTGTCAGTTTGGTGCATCTTTTGTGTGACGGGGGCAGGAGGCCACGGCCATCTAAATCACTATTTGTCGTCTGCATGCACAAATGGCATTTGTCTCTTTTCGACGTTACACGTTGACAATACGTGTTTGTCTTCTAGTACCGCCTATCTCTGACTAGTTCTAGATCTTCTTGAGAATAACGCAGTTGCACAGAGAAGGCTGCAATACAATCCACAAATGACCTTCAAACAGATATATTCATTCATTCATTCGTTATTAGAGGGGGTGGGTTTCCCCATGCACCGCGACCAGTTGTTGATCTATTGTACCTGTACGTGCCCCTTTGATATTCTACCGGTCGTCATACCCTTCCGATACTGGTACGTGCTATCAGCCCCGTTCAGCCAGCGAATTCGGGCCCTCTACTGGCAGAGGTACCCGATACTTCCCCCATCTACCGGAGGCATTGGAAACATTTTACCTAATTTTGCTCAGAGGTCTGCTAGAGACATGAGGATTTTTTACGTGCCGCAAAGTCCCTCCCGGAGGACTTGTTCCCTGAATTTTTCCGCCCTTAAAAATTCCACGACCTCCGCCGGGTTTGAACCCGCGTACCTTGAGTCATGAGGTGGGAACGTTACCCCTAGACTACGGAGGCCGCTAAATAGATATGTAATATAAATGCTTCAGGTGAATTTCATAATTTCCTGTACACATCGGTATGTCTTACATGATGCCATCTATTGACAGAAATCGTATTTATTCATTGATTACAACGAGCCGATCTCGTCAGCTTTGGCGGCGTTAATGCAGGTCTGTCGAGCCTATCTCATCGGTACGTGGCATGCAAGGGTTAACGAGGAATTAATATGCTGGATGTTATGATATCTTATGTTTACAATGCCTTGATGTTGCCACCTTTATTGTAACGTACATCTACATTCAAGAACAATCATGAACATGAGAGTCAGAGAAAGCATGACAAGAAAAGAATCAAGGAAATAAAGAAGGACAGGGGAAAAGGAAGAAGGAAAGTTAATGAGAGAATAAGTGTTATTTACGACTTTTATCCTACATTCATTATTTTAATAAATACAAATAGGCTTATGAAGTCACCATTCTGTGTCCCCTCCCCCATCAACTGTTGAATGTCTGAACCAGTCTTTATGAAACTTGGTATGTATATGATGGCACCTGAGCCCATCTAAACGGCCTGCTTCACAAATCCCTCCCATCAGTCTGTGTGTCTATATGTGTATCCCCGTATCATTGCTAGGTAACGGCTCAGTAGAAACGTTACTGCGGTAGCGAATACACCATCGATAGAAGAATTGTGGGATGCGTCGTATAAAGGAACGTAGGAGATTAGTTCTTCCCGGAACTTGTTTTAAATATGTTATTCATTTGAAGACGCTCTCATTAGCTCCGACAAAACGGTGTCGTCCATTTGGATGATCGGTGAATGGTGAAATAGGATAGATTTTGAAGGAAGCGAGCTTGGTAAAATATGGAGGGATTTAAGAAAATCAAGGAACTCTGCAATCAGAATAGCCGGTGCGCCTGGGGAGATTTGGACCAGGCACTTCCCTAATTCAAAATAGAATCGTTACTACCGATACGAACTTCCTGGGTGGGAACGGTAGAAGAAACACACAATCAAGGTAAATTAAAGTTGGTAGCCAAAACGAAATGAACAATAAAAGCAAAAAAATAAAAGAATGATAGAAAATAAAGGAAATTTTTGGAAAGGAAAGAAACAGAAAAACAAGAAAAGGTTGAAATTGAAAGAGTGAGAAGAAAACCAAAGGAAAAGCAGGAAGAGTTGAAAAAGAGGGAAATAGTGCTAACAGATGGAGGAACGGAAGAAAGAAGGAATAAAAGCGAGTGAATTGTAAATAGATGATAAATTGAAATGAAGGACAGAACGAAGAACAAAGTAGATGAAAATAAGACACGTGAGTCATCTCAAAGACGAGTGTAAACAATGCCAGAACGTAAAAGGGAAAACGAGAGGAACGGAGGGAATGAAGAGAGAAGAAAACGAAAAAGGAAGAAATTGAAGAGTGTAAGTGGGAGAAATATACATTTCCCTTAATTCTTGTGCCAAAGAAATAAAGTAACGTAAAAGGAAAAAATTTCCCTATGCTAAATTAATGAGGCACCTCGTCATGAAGTTGTATGGGAGAGTGGGGTATAGGTTCACGTATTCTTAACCTCGGCTCTGGAGGGAGGTGAGTGTTCAGCTTCACACCCCTGATGTGAGGAATCTGGGTGGGTCCCAGAGCCTGTCTGAATACCGTGGATATAAAGAAAGAGCCCTTTCCGGGAACCTAACCTGAATTTCCGTTGTTAAAAAGTAAGTAAAGGTAGAGCTATCCTTGTAGCAGGCCGTGGAGTCCCATAAGGTAGTGAGACGTCAAGGCTCCTCCATTTTCTACACAATCGGCTCACAGATTGCGGTGAGGTTGTCAGCCGCCCTTTACTCCTAGGAAGATTCCTGATACACATTTCTGTTAGAGGCTGAGTCGACGCTAGGGACGCTAGTTCGGCTGAAAGGATTAGGTCAGTTGAAAAATTCAATGACCTCATCGTGAATCGAACCCGCGACCTTCCGGCTTGTAGCATAGTGCCTTACTCGAGTACGCTACCGCAATAAAGATTATAAAAAAGAGGACCAACTTAAAGGCTACAGACATCGAACAATACTGTCTTGTGGGTTGTGACTATTGAAGTTCAGCGGAGTTTCGGAGTAAAGTACTACCTCAGACATCAGGGTCGGAGTCTGAATCACCAGCAACGCGTTGCTTGTTTAGCTTACTCTTTGATGGTGAAAGTGGAGACAGTATATTTTTTCCAAAACTTATTTTAACTACCCAATTACACGGCGTCATGTCCCAGAAGACACACGTTTTGAGAAACCTAAACCCAACGAGTACATCACTGACAGGAGGCTTCCTGAAAGTGATCTGCCCCTAGAGAGACCAACATGTGGCGTGCTGCGATTGTATCTCTCGCAGTGACGGACCGTGAAATGTATGCGGCACATAAGGCACCAAGCGTGCCACCTGGCGGGCAGCTAATGAACCACCGGTTCCGGGTAGGAAATTGGCCGACAAGTGTCTGAATCATCCAGCCGCAATCTTGCAGGTATTCAGTATTATTCAAATTAATATCAAACACGCAGCAGGTGTTAAGGAGAGCCTGCATATTTTAAATTAATTTATTCCATTTTCGCGTTACAAGCAGGCGATTAGAGGGTAGTTACCACGAAATTTGTCAGGTGGTTTCACTCAACCGACAGAACTTTCAATAACAGCGTAAGGGTTCACTGCAGCTTATCACGCTACGGAAAACGACAACTAACTAACTGGAGCATAGTCCTATTTCTAGAAGCGTATAGTTTCTTAACTAACCAATCTCTTTTCCGCCAGTTATGGAACCCTAAGTCCCATTACTGTTTTTGCAAAAGACCTCCACTTTTCCCTATCCTGAATCATGTGAATCCAGTCCACGCCCTCAAATGATGTTTCTTTCAGATACATTTTAATATGGTTCTACCCATCATGAATTACTCACCTGCAGCTAGTGCCGAGGTAAAGAAAAAGTGGATCTATACATCCACTTCGCCATACGCCTTCATGGCGTAGTGCTTAATTAATTAAGCACAGGGACAACTTATCATACATGAATTGATCTTCCAAATGATCTTGTATCTTTATGTTTTCCTGCTAGAGGAGAAGCTAATAGTTCCTCAGTTGGTCAAGAAATTTTCTGCCTCTTGCGGAACCCGAAAATTCAATATCGTGAAAGCCAGACGCGATCCTATCGTGAGGCATATGAATCTAGTCCATACCTTTTACCCTATTTATTTCAGATCCGTTTTAATATTATCATCTTGTCTACGTCGACGTCTTTTGTATAATTCATATATTCGTTTCAATTTAGCCTTTCATCACTGAAGTACTCGTACACATTATAATCGAGTGCATTAAAGGTTTAGGCCCGACGTTCATATAAATAACAGCTAAAAAGGTTTCCACCTCACAGAAATCACACCGCGTCCCCTCTACAACGACTAGCAGGTTAATGCTGTTTAGGGAAATAACCATTGTTTTTCCGAGAATCAAACAAAACACACGTATATTCTGTGGACAGAATTCTGTGGAGGCAATACGTTCCTCCGAAACGACGGTGGCTTTCTGTCGGATTACACTGCACGACATTCCACAAGATAGCAATCTTTGTAATCACCGCTCTGAGATGAAAATATCCTGTACGTTATGTTCTATCTTCTGGGATATAACGCCGTGTAGTCCGTTGAAAGTCAACCGACGTTTCGGAGTAATATCTTGCCTCCACATTCAAGGTCTAAGAATAAGCAAAGCTACCTGTTTCTGGTTGGTTTATTGCTTGGCATATTCTTCAACGCTGAAGATGGAGAAGACGATCCTCCGAAACGTCTGGCTTTGTCCGAACTACACGATGTTACAATCCAGAAGATCCTACTCTGAATTCATTATAATTCTCGAAACATTAGAAACCGATTGTTTAATTTCACACATTTGGAAAATATTGATACAAACGAATAGATGAAAATGTAAAATGTTTTGTTTTTAAAATTGAACAAGAAGTTCTGGGTAGAATTACTCACCTACATACCTCTGACACGATACGGGCCACATAGAACACGACGCGTCCAACAATTCTATTGTTTCATGTGTATTCGTTGCAGCGGTAATGTTTTTACCGAGCTGTTTCCAAGCAGTGTTAAGGGGATACACATACAGACGCACAGACTGATGGGAAAGATTCATGAAGTACGCCGCTGAGATTATCTCAGATGCCATGACATACATATCGAGTTTGGGCCGTGCCATAGCTCAGGCGGTTAGTAGCCGGCTTCTCGCCAAGGCGGCCTGGGTTCGAGCCCAGGTCAGGTCATGTGGGATTTGTGGTACTTCCGTTTCCCCTGCCAATTCGTATTCCACCGACTGCTCTATACTCATCATCTGTCATCCGGGGCTGGTACAACAGGCCAATTATTTGCAGACGTAACAACTGGACTCAATGTCAGCCCACCCCAAGAAATTTAACTACATACCGAGATTAAAAAAAAAATTGATTCAGGCATTCGAAGGTTGTTGGTGGGGGGATACACAGTCACACAGGCAGCATGGTGATCTCATAAGTGTGCTTTTATTGTTTCAAAATATAACTGCGCCGAAGTGGGCGCAGTTGTATAAAATTTGGAAATCACTGGCACAGTTTGTGGATGGGAGGGGTGAGAAGAGATACTTCCGTACGAGATATCACGTTCATAGCACTCAGCGGGTTTAAAGAAACGTAATTGTATTGATATCGGGAGCGTGTAATCCATCAATCTGGCGTAATTGATGCACACCTGTGTGGCTGAGGCACTATGCTGACGAGATTATGCGACCCGCTGAACTCATCACCGCAAAGTGGCAGCAGCGTCAAATGTTGCGTATGAATCAGCTGCCCTCTCAATGCGAGACAGATGTGACGTAATCACAGGCAGGTACCGCAACCTTGCACTGCATGGCCAAGCCCATTATCGTCATTGTTGCTGGTATTAGCCTTCTTCCTCCTCCTCCTCCTCCTCCTCCTCCTATTATTATTATTATTATTATTATTATTATTATTATTACTAGCTGTGCCCGGCCACGCCTTGCTGTGGCTCAGTCTGCGCTTTCTTCCCCAGTTTGATTTGAAATTACTCGACACATTGCTTCCGCTCCGCGAGTACGACGACCTAAGCATGTTCTTAGAAAACGAAATGAAAAACAATGAAAAATAAGCTACTCTTACGAAATAACTTCCACGCACGTCTCGGATTCAGCGAATAAGTTATTGAACGCTCACTTTTACACCAGCGAGTACAATTATTATCACGTCCAGTATCACCGAAAAATTCTTCGGAGCTGGACTATCATAACCCGGTTTCGGACGCAATAGAGGGCACTATCGCCCAGGGTTCCATTTCACGTGTTCTGTGCTCTTTGCCGCAGAAATGCATTATTTCCTCAGTTTCAACAGTTCGTGGCCACGGTTATTCCAAGGCAACGATGTGCTTTTTCAACAGTTCGTTGCGACGGTTATTCCTAGGCAACGATCTGTTGGTATTCGATGGACGACGTATAACACGTTACAGTATATTAATATTGAATACAATTAATACTTTTACCTGTTTTTACCTGTCACGGATGTGACATCTACATAATAGGTATATAAAAACACGCGCGTATTCGAATGCAACGTTCTGTCAAAATTTCGAAGCAATCGGTGAAGAACTTTCGGAGATCTTCGACAAGAGCCAAACCAACAGTTACGTTTTTATTTATATAGATTATTATTATTATCATCATCATCATCATCATCATCATAATCATCGTTGTTGTAATCATTATTGTTATCATCATCATTGATACTGTTTGTTTGTCCTTGTGTTTGTCTTAATGTTGTTTCTATTCATGCTAACTCTATAATTTGCCGCGCCATAGCTTAAGCGGTTAGTCGTTGCCTTCCCACCGCGGAGGCCTGGGTTCGATCCCGGGTCTGGTCATGTGGGATTTGTGGTGGAAAAAGTGGCGCTTGGGCAGGTTTTCTCCGAGTACTTCGGTTTCCCCTGCCAATCTTCATTCCACCAATTGCTCCACAGTCACCCTCACCTACCATCTGGGGCTGGTACAATAGGCCAGAAGTGGCCGCAGTACAAGGGACTTAGTCCCACCCCACTAGCAATAAGAAAAACTACAATTGGTCACAGGCTGTTGAGCTCAGCACGTAAACAAACACAATTACTCATAATTACTGTATTTCTGGACATTATGTCCTGTTTCTATTTAAAATACGTTTCGGAGACTGGATTTTGTCTCCGTCTTCAGGGGGAAACTACTCAGTTGAGCCCAACCGACAGAGTTAGTCCCTATCGATTGGGACTGAGTAGGTTTCACTTGAAGAAGGAGGCAGAATCCAGTCTCCGAACCGTTGTGTGTTTTAAATAAAAACAGAACAATGGATAATGTCCAGAAACACAATAATTGTGTTTATTTATCATCGTTATGAAATTTTATATCTTATTTGCTTAAATAAATTAGGAATTACAGTGAATTAAATTATTGTGTAGGATTTGAGGTTATGCACTGTCGTTTGGGATGTAATGCCGTGTAGTCCATTGAAAGTAAACCGACGTTTCGGAGGAACATATCGCCTCTATCTTCAGGGTCTAAGAATAAGCTGAGCATTATACCAGCGTGCCAACTTAGCGGGTAGAGAGCGTCGCGTGGTCAGCGCAACGCATCCCCACGGTCGTTAATTTCGGTTTTCTAGACCGGGACCACTATTTCCTTGAAATAGCTCCTTAATTATCCTCACGAGGCTGAGTGGACCCCGTTCCAGACTCACTACTTCTCAGAAAATCTGGTAGAGCAGGGAATCGAACCCTGATCTCTGGATCTGTAGACAGGAAATCTGACCACTAGACTACAGAGGCACTAACTTCTCCCATAAGCGGCAGTCGCTCGGTCGGTATAGTTCACTTGCGGGCTAAAGCCACGGAGTTTTTTTTTATTATTATACAACCGTAAAAGCAGGTGGCAGGCTTATTCTTCTAGCCTGAAGATGAAGACGATGTGTTCCTCCGAGACGTCAGTTAACTTTCACCAGACTACACGGCGTTATATCCCAGAAGATTGTGCTCTTCAAATTTAATTATTGGTTGGATTCGAGGTAGCTTAGTCGGTACAGCGTCTAGGCTACGGGCTTGAGGACCACTGAATCGGGTTTTTTCTGTTCTCTGTGGAGTGTGGATATCGCCGTTTCAGAGGATTATATTACCTCCAAATTTAGTCCGATGTCGCGTGTAGTATATGCTATCGAATCGCAGGGAACCGTCTCTCAGACCGCACGATGCCATAGCCTAGAAAACCAGAGTACAGAATTTACTGCGATGAATATGTAGTGTCCGTGTGTCTATATCTGGCCGCTCTCATCAGAATGCACAGTGCAACTGGTTGCAGGGTGTGTATTGGTTGTTATAAGCCTTCCCTCATTCACACAATGCAGCAATACAGAACTCCGGTTTACAGACACTGCCTGTGTCATTTCAATGAAGTCTACGTGGAGTGGAGTCCCGGTAAAAGAAAAAAAAAGGTAAATCTATCCCTATAACAGGCCGTGGAGGCGCATAGGGTTGTAAGACGTCGAGGCTCTCATATTTTTCGAGACAGTAGGCTCAGAGATGGCGGTGAGGTTGTCAGCCTTACGCACCGGCCGTTCTTTACCCCCCAGGAAGATTCCTGGTACTCATTTGTGTTAGAGGCTGAGTCGTCACCAAGGCCATAGTGCTGCTGGGAAGAATAGGTCAATTGAAAAAATCCAATGACCTCATCAGGAATCGGAACTTCGACCTTCTGCCTTGTAGCGTAGTGCCTCAACCAACTACGCTACCGCATGCCCACTAGGGCCAGAAATATTCTTTTGATGACTGAATGAATCAGCGGTCTTAATTTTCATTGTAAAATACGTTTCGGAGACTGGACATTCTCTTAGCCCTCTGGTGGGCTGAATCGATAGAGGTTGTTCCTGTGTGGTATCCGGAGATAAGAATTAGCTCAATCGATTAGGCCTAATTCCTGAACGTTGTTTGAAATATAAATTAGGAAAACGTATATTATCCAGAAAATTAATCATTTTACTAATACACCATCATCCAAACTCTTATGGTTTAGTTAGAATGTGGGTACTCACTATCTGATTATGACGCACCATCGAGGATGTTTTAGGCACAGTGTACCGTGGACAGGAATTCTGTTGAGTGGCTTAAGCATTTTTACCCAAGCAGCGTCGGAAAATCACTTGCTAATGTTACAGGTGCATGAAAAACCGTACCCTCCGGTTCCACTCGGTTACAGTTGCAGGAAGGCTGTATAAAGATATAAAATAATATAAAACAACGATCCCCTCTTTCACGTTTGATTTAACTTACAACTCTTTTGTTAGTAAAGACGTCACAAATTTTTAATGGCCGTTACTTAACCGCGTACATCTTCAGTCATATAATCGGATTTACAGACATTGCTGATGCTTAATCGTATCGACGCTCCGATGCGTCCACTAACAATCGTGAACAGATGTGACCCACCAGATGGAGCTAGATATTAATTTCTAAATATGATATTACTGGAGGGGGTAAAATAAGAGATTTCTGTGTGTTCCCCCTAACTATAGGAAGTTAAAGCTCAGATACTCATTAATTTAATGCAGTACAATGATTTCTTTCTTTCTTTTGGATTATTGGAGAGGAAGGTTATATGACTGCAGGTTTAAAAGCTTTTATTTTTTTACACTGAAGTGATCATGGAGGGAAGTTTAATTGTGAGTAGTTACGTGATAGGGAAGTTCTTTCGCCAACATTGTGTTTAATACTGCGTGAAATATGTTGGTAGAGAACTCATTAAATAAATTCCTGAAAGGACTTATGACATTCAATTTATTTTAAATGTTTTCATATATATATATATAGGAAGTGTAGGATAGTGCCTTAAAATAGACCACGGCATTTCCTTCCACATCCCTTCCAACCCTTTGTTCGTTAATCAACCGATAATTCGACGTTATAAAATTGTGGCTTATAGACCCGTTGCTGAGCGGTGACTCTGTGAACAGTAGCCGTTGCTAGGTGAATGCTCGGTAAATATTTTCAAATTGTTAGAAGTAGTGTGAGGTAGGGGCCGCGGAATTTTTATTTTGTCAATCAATGTCGAATTGTATAATTCTGAGAATAAAAAAATAATATGGTGGCTTTGACAGCAGAGGGACTAAAGTTTGATGAATGTAAGCCGAGATTGTGTTGCATGAGATGCACGCGGTAGTACAAATATTATGTTTTTGGATATTATCCATCGTCTTGTGTTTATCTAAAAACCGTCCTGTTTATTTTTCAAAACACAGCGTTTCGGAGACTGGATTCTGTCTCCGTCTATCTCCAGAGATAGAGACTAGCTCTATCGATTGGGCCCGAGTAGGTTTCACCTGAAGACGGAGACAGAGTCCAATGTCCGAAAATATGTTTTGAAAAAGAAGCAGGACGGTTTTTAGATAAAGACAAGACGATGGATAACGTCCAGAAATATATCTGTACCAATGTACCATCGTCACAAATTGTTAGATCTTATTTCCGCAATAGTAAATTGTAACTATTGACTATTGTAACTAATTATTGTAATTGACCCCGATGAGGTCATTGGATTTTTTTCAATTGACCTAATCCTTCCAGCCGCACTATGGCCCTGGGATCGACTCAGCCTTTAACAGAAATAAGTACCAGGAATCGATTAAATAATTTTCCTGGGGAGTAAAGCGCGGCCGGCGCGTAAGGCTGACAACCTTACCGCCATCTTTGAGCCGATTGTCTAGAAGATGTGGGACCCTCAACGTCTCACAACCCTATGGGCCTTCACGGCCTAGTATATGGCTAGCTTTACTTTACTTTATAATGAGAAAGTTAGGAACTATATATCGGGTGTTCCACTAGAGCTTCTAGCGATATTAAGGAAACATAAAGCTAGCTATTCTGACGTCATCCCGTGTCGAGGCTATCCATGCGTGGAGCTATATTTCAGATCCCCTGTACGGTTACACAGCGTGACGTTTACTATCTCAGGCTTATGGCAAAAGATTTCTACACCCAAATTCTATGCTCCATGGCTGGACATTCTTGTCATGTCTGAGCTTTAGGAGTAATCTATATATACTGTTTTATATTCGTGTCCAGGAACCACATGGTACAAGGTTAGAAATAAAAATGATCGGACTGCAATATAATTCCTTTGTCTGCAACAGACGCCACATTGACGTTTGTTTCAACGATCCACCGCTAGGGTTCCCTGTGAAATAAAAAAACAATAGCACCATGATGTTTTTTTCTGGACGCCATAACCGTCATATATTTGTAGTTTAATGGCAAGTCGAATGACCTGCCATCTGACATCACACTTAATTCACATTTTGACAGTTGAGAATCGGTATTCCGCAAACCGCATGATGATAGACAGGACTGGAACCCGTGACCCTGAGATGGAATGACATGTCGCACTCATAACTCCGGACGCTTCTCGCAATTCGCTTGTTATTACCGCTAGATAGTCTCTGCGTGGGACGGTCACAGTAGCCTCGCGGTCTGAGGCATGAACTGTCTTCGCTCGCTCGAACGCTCGGGCCGTGGGTTCCAATCCCAATTAAGGCATGGATATTTGGTGTGTGTATGCGTTTATTCTGTGTTTGTGTTGTTCTCTGTGTAGGTAACGCCCTTTCGAGGGGTGAACACTCGGCCAAGGAGTCCTACCGTCTGTGTAAAAGGATTACGGAACTGAATAAGAGGCCAGGGCCGTGAATTTGCTGGAAGAGCCATTGAAAGAGAATGTATATTTGCGGACGGTCATTGAACTTGGTGACTCTTAGAATAATGGTCCTTCCAGTAAAACATTTTGTTTTCATGAAATGAATGCTCAATGGAGAGGTCATGCATCCGAGTGGTGGTTGTTCTGTGTTATGAAAAGGCGCTCTGAGCACCTCTGTTGCCTCGACTGGTAAGATAATTCATGAATAATGAATTGGGAGAAGGTTTGGAAGGAGGTGGTAATGGTAAAATCTAGGTGATATTTCAGCATTTGCTTGGCGGTCCTGAGGAAGATAATGAGAAACCTCAGTCAGAATAGCCAGTGTCCTCCACGAGATTCGAACTGAGCGCCTTTTGAATTGAAGTCTAAGAAATCAGCTTTACAGCAACACGCTCGGTGGTTTAAGCGGAAGAGATGACGTCGTCTTATTCCACGTCCTCGAACCCTTTAGTCAATAAACGGTAAAATTACAGGATTAGAGGCTTACACGGCAGTGGCTATGAACACTATGGTCTTCTGGGATGAGACACCGCATATTTTAATTCATAGCGACTTTTCGGAGGAAATTGCTACTTCCATCTTCATGGTAGAAGATTAAGCCGTGCAGCAAATTATAAGTCATCTGTAGCACTACATTATCCTTTCAGCCAAATATAACCATTTTCTCTTTATGCTGATGCCTAATTACTTCTCTGCCGACAACAGTGGCCGCGTGGTTAAGACATGAATTGTCTGCTCTCGCTCGAAATCTGGTATCGTGGGTTTGAATCCCACACAATTCATGAATGTGTGTTTGTGTGTTTATCCGTTTATTCTGTGTTTGTGTTCTTCTGTGTGTAAGTAGCGGCCTTCCAAGGAGTTCTACCGACCGTGTAAAAAAAAAAAAGATTACGAAACTGAAGAAGAGGCCGGGGCCCGAAAAGGGGCTGTAGAGCCACTGATGAATTAATGGATGAATTATTTTCGTGGTTGATACATCGTTACCCATTGAAACGTGAATTTTATCTAAATAGTACTGAAACTTTCAGTTCCTACTTCACCGAAAACACAGTGCTCCTCAATTTCCCACTAGGGATATAATAACTCTTTTATTTTACCATACGACACACGGAGAGAGCGCGTTGGTGTAGCGACCAGTTTCCTATACTCGAAGTCGGGAGGCTGTCGGTTCGAATCTAGGTCAGGACACCTGATACCCTTACTGAGAATACTGGCTAAGAGTTCTTATGTGTTTCCTTAATCCCTTCATGCGTAGCATGCGACATTTCCGCGATTTCGTCACGACCGCTTCCCTCTTAATTATTTCAAATTGATTATTTATCTATAATCATACCATTTGAAACTATGCGTATACAGGTGGTCTCAACTTAGCCAAGTAAGCCGCACTTGATATATGAGACACATAAATACACTTCTTCTACCTTGACGGATTGGGCCCTCGGGGCTGTTCCATTCAGAAATAATTCTGAAATTGTCAGTCTTGTACACAGTGGGTAGCACTCCTTGGCCGGGGGATCAGCCCGACTCAAGGCAGATACATACACAGGGCAACACAAACAGAAAAAACAAGCACAGACTTCCATGCCTCGAGTGGGATTCGAACCCACGATCTTGCGAAGATATCGAATTCACTTTTGAAACACAAAATCTTCTTAAAAGTTTGGTAGGTCAGAAACTAATATGTTTTATTTAGAATCTAGAAACTTCCTAACTATGACGTAACAGTCTACGTCATTATCTGATAATGACGCATTTTTGAATGTAGTTGTCCGGTTTCAGGCGTGTTAGGCAAATAAATTAACAAAAACCAAATTTATACCTGAGAGCAGGGATAACGCAGTCGGTATAGCGACTGACTACAGGTTGGGCGACCCATGGGTCGAAATTCGAGTCCCGGTAGGGGAAAAAAATTTTAATTTCTCCATGTCTTCTAGACCGGCTCTGGGGCCCACCCAGCCTCCTGTCCAATGAGTAGCAAGGGACTTTTTCCCCGGGGGTAAAGCTGCCGGGGCGTGAAGCTGACCACTCATCTCAAACTAGTGCCGATGTCAAGATAATGTGGAACTATACGTCCACTCCTCCATACGTCTTAATGGCATAGTGCTTAATTAGTTAAGCACAAGGGCAACTTTACCTTATCTTCTTCTTCTTCTTCTGCATTTCGTGTTAGACTGTCTGGCCAGTCCCCATTTAGAATTAATCTGAGACTGTGGGTCTTATAGGCAACCAGTAGGACTGCTTGGACAGGGAATCAAACCTCTCAGAGAGCCTCTTCGTACACATAGAGCAACATGCATAGAATAAACGCGCACAGACATCCACGCCTCGAGTGGGATTCGAACCCACGATCCCAATGCATGAGCGGGCGAAGAGATTTCATGTCTTAGACCGCGCGGCCACTGTGATCGGCACAAATGCACTTTTCATGTGCAAAATGCGGCCGCTCCGAATGTTAAAGCAGGTGGCGCATGCAGTGACCACTGTGCCTCAACGGGCAGTACAGGGCAGGAGCGCCCTCTGTCTCGGCGTCACAGCAACAGAGCGGCAATACCGCATTCATCATGCCTCAAACGTGCGTCGCATTGTTGTGCCCTGCATGGTCAGAGGTGGTGTAAATCACAGGCTTGGACACGGCCGTCTGCAGCGGGTTACAGGTCACATGTCTTGGTGTCTACCCAGACGTGGCTTCCAACCGGCACTCATGACAACAGTGTCATGGTCTTCATACTAGATTTTGAAATATCGACCTTGAAGATGTGATGATGCCTTTACGCCATAGTCGTCTCACCTGCAAGAAATCAGGTTATGTAAAATGGCCGTTACTTCAAAATGGGTGGATACTTTCCACTGTCTGATACGTATGTACGTACTTAACATTAGAGACTCGATGGAAAATTTTCTGAATGAATTGTCGTGATCATTATCATCATAAAACACTAAAAATATTTGTATATATAGTGGGTGGTCTAGTGGTCAGAGTCCCTGGCTACAGATCCAGAGGTCCCGGATTCGATTCCAGGCCCTATCACATTTTCTGAGAACTAGTGGGTCTGGATCGTGGTCCACTCAACCCCGTGAGGATAACTGAGGAGTATTTCAAGGAAATAGCGGCTCCGGTCTAGAAAACCGAGATTACCGGCGGTGGGGATCTGTTGCGCTGACCACGCGACACCCTCAGTCCTCTAAAGTTGGCACTAATTTCACCGACAAGCGGCGGTCGCTCCGTCGGTATAGTTCGCTTTGCGGACTATAGACCACGGAGTTTTTTTTTTGTTCCCTGGGTTACAAAATCATAAAATCTCAATTACAACTAATTCTTTTTAATTCTAGGTTTACGTATTTTCTGCGTTAGATACATTTTTGTAAAGTGTGCACTATTGTGGGACTTTTAATTTATTTCACGTCACGTCACGTCACCAGACTGGGAGATAAAAACATTCTCCATATCTTACGTTCGGAATCTGTGTAAATTATCCGAGGTTATTTAACATTTGTAAGGGGTTCTGAATTGTTCTGAAGAGCTCTTCTTGCCGTCTGCTTTCTCGCTGGTCTCTCTCTTGGCTTCTCTTTCAGCCCTAAAGATGGAGGCGATGTTTTCCCCCGAAACTTCTGTTGATCTTCATCGGACTACACATCGTCATATCCCAGAAAATAGTACTCTTCATAAATTTGGTTTAATTATGTTGTAAGAGGTTTGCGCACCATCCTGCCGCATCCAACTTGGCACTCTGGCTAACCTTTAAAACTTCACAGAAAAATCCTTAATTTGTATGTTTTGAAAAGTTCGGCAAAGGCAGTTCTGTTTATGATCCTAATTTTGATAATATATCAATAATTGATGCTGCTATCTAGAGGTAGCTCTCTAAGAGTAAAAACGTAAAGTAAAGATATCCCTGTAACAGGCCGTGGAGGCCCATAGTGTTGTGAGATGTTGAGGTTCCCACATTTTCTGGACAATCGGCTCATAGATGGCGGTGAGGTTGTCAGCCCTACGCGCCGGCCGCCCTTTCCCCCCAACAATATTCCAAGAATATTCCTGGTACTCATATCTGTTAGAGGCTGAGTCGACCCCAGGGCCATAGAGCGGCTGGAAGGATTAGGTCAATTGAAAAAATACAATGGCCTTATCGTGACTTGAACCCGCGACCTTCCGGCTTGTGCCTAGGTCAAGAAAATGTGGATCTATACATCCACTCTCCCATGCGCCTTCTGAGCGCAGTGCTTAGTTACTTAAGCACAGGGACAACTTCACCTTTATAACATTACTACTACTAAATCAACTACTAATTCTGTCACTACTGATGTTTACGTTACTATCAAAGCTAAGTTTACCACTATCATAACTGTTACTACCACTACTATTGCTGCCTTTATTTTACGCCATATTGACAATAGCAAGCAGCAAGTTTCGCTTTGCAGTCCACTCAGACATCACTGACACATCGTTACGTATTTCTGTGAGGCATAGAACTACATCAGCAGTGTCTATGGCCGTGTACCGAACCCCGGTCATCCGGATTTAAGCAGCAGAACGTGCCCAAACGCCGATCCCTGAAGGGGTCCGAGCGCGAGAAACTGTTCGATTGATGTATTATTGACCGTCATAGTCTCCCCAGGGTGACAGATAATCACTGGTGAGGGATGGAGTCGCCTCGTGTAAGCAAAATTCCCTTCCCCCGGGACCCGTTATAATGGTCAGGTCGGGTCTGGGTTTGCTTCTGGGTAAGATCCATATTCATGTGGCTAACTGAGCGTTATGTAAGAAACAGGAAGAGAGAGTGAGTGTTACATGAAGAGGAATTTGTATTGTGCAGCTAATACTGTTAGGGTCAAGGACGATGAGATGGGCTTGACGTGTAATGTTCATGGGAGGTTTGTAAAATTCGTAAAACATGTCGAGTGGGAGATTTCAAGGAAAGAGCACTCGAGGGAGACCTAGAGACAGATGGGGCGATAATATTAATATTAATTATAGAACCGAGAAACTTCGATCAGAGGGGCAACGCACATCAGTTTCGACAATAAACTCAATATTAATTTAAATTCGAATTTCATGCAATTATTTCTGCCTATTAAAGAAAATTTACAATGAAATTGACAATGTGCCAACTTGCGCGATAATACGCACAATGCAATACAACTTGAAGATAACCGTACGGCAGTCGAAACTTGTCATTTTTAACCTGCTTCCTAAAGTAGGCTTGTGCAATTTCCTTCCTGTCTGTGTATCTGTGTCCTCCAATCGCTGCTAGGTAACGGATTCTCCTCTTCGACGAGAGGAGGGATCGGCCATTCAATGCATGGGCTCTGACTGAGCAGAGCAGCGGAACTCCTCTCTCTCTCTCTCTCACGCAGAGTCAGAATTACTTTTCTAATGGATATTTACTGCCAATCAGTTTGTGTTGGCGCCAAGCCCCTCGAGGATCACGACCAGAACAATTAGTCCGATAAAAGTGATAATATAGAACCTTTCATGGGGTTTGAGGTGTGTCTTTGAGAGCAGAGCCACATCTATACGCAAGTCTTGCAGCTGTTTACTGAGCTCATACAGCCACCTCCAAATGCCATTCGCATTAAATGCTCTACTGAATATTGTCTGTAATGAGCGTCTCTATAATGCATCAGATCGGACCGAGGGGAGAGCTCTAAGTGTAACACCCAAAATACTTTTGTTCTCTCCTACGCATTTACGCGTTTTTTCTAACTAATTAACTTGACGTCCATTTTATGACGAAAAAGACTTCGTGTTTGATAAATAGTTGCAAGTGAACCGCTGGACTGATATACTGATATGTTTGACTCTAATGGCATTAAATATATTCCGGTTTCCATATAAGTAGGTCATATGATTCAGAAGATATTACGATGACCGGACAAGGATAATAATGGTGCAAGCTCCACTCACGTCATCCTGCAATATAAAGAACTCGTGTCTCGAACTTAAATAAATATCCAACACAACGTTAAAAATTTGTGTCAGCATTAGACTATACACGTATTACTGAATCTGAGGTTCATATGACGATGACTATCAAAAACACAGTGTTTTGGGATGTGACGCCGTGCAGCCTGATAATATTTCAACGATGTTTCGGAAGAACGTACTGCCTTCATCTTCACTACAGAATAATTAATTAAAATCCAAATAACCACTAATAAGCAGAGCGAGGTAATGCAGTCAATACATCAGGTAAACTGTTAGGCTTCACGGCGTCATAAAAACATGATAAACTTATATACACATTCTGCTATTCTGTAGAACATTATTAGACAACGATAGTTACAAACAAGTTACTTGTACCATAATTAAGAAATAAATGTATCTCTCTGGAATGGTCTTTTTATCGTTTTGTGGCCATCGTAGTGATTTTCGTCTTAAGCCCTTTTTACCGAACATTTCAGATATATTTCATGCCGGCGGGATTCGAACCCGCTTCATCTGATAACTAGACACGGCCCGACTTGTATACGGACGGCGAGTATCACTCTGTTAATAATCACCATATAATAACATGACGGATGACGGGAGATCCTGGTTCCTGCATTGGTGGCTCCTTTGTAAATACGCGCACTACTGCCCGTGTTTTAGACCTGACCGTTCTCGACAGAATTGCGCAGTGGGTTTGGTCGATTTCGCTAACAGAGATAAGGATTGTGGCATGTTTGTATGTTAAAACAAGGGCCTTAGATACACTGTGTTACCCCACTGCCCCTAAAGTACAGCTTTCAACCACTGTCCTGCTGTGTCTTGCCATAGATCTTATGCGCAATACAGAGGCCAGGTAAAAATTCGACCTGTACATAGCTGGAATATCGGATGATACGGCATCTTGTCTGTCCCACAGAGGGCACTACAGTCACGTGGCCTTGATTATTGTTCAGTTGCCGGAACGAATGTATTGTCTGTATGGATGGGGTTTGTGTCCCGACTTAATTTCTCAGTAATATTTCATTCATCGGTTGTGTAACTACCCTGTATCAATTATATAGGTTATTATAACGACTGAGTCGATCATAGTGACCGCGCGGTGTAATGTATAAAATTTCTTCGCCAGCTCAAATACTGGGATCGTGGGTTCGAACCCCGCTCGATGCAAGGGTGTGTGTCCGCTTTTCTTCTGTGTTATCTTGAGTAGACAGTGGCCTTGCGACACGGCTGATACCCCGTCCAAGGAAACCTACCAACTATCTATGAAATCTGTAGTTCCAGATTAATTCTAATGGGAAAGAGGCCAAAAGGCCTAACACGAAATGTAGAAGAGGAACTTTGGCATAGCTGAGGAACTATCTACTGCTTAACGGAGTCTCTGGTGTTGTTTATATAACGCTTATGTTCCAACAGAATAGTTTATGTATAGTCACAGATGTGTGAAAGTTAGAAACGACGTGGAAGGGAGTTGTCAGTTTTAAATATTGTAGGTATTTAGAAGAATGTCGCCTTTNTTCTGGGATGTAGCTGCAGCAACCTGCACACGCTGGTTCCTCGCTCGCGGGCTTTTCTACTCTGAAGATGGAGGCGATACTTTCCCCCGAAACATCGGTTCAAACAAGATCTACACGGCGTTACATCCCAGAAGACGGCATTCTTCATAGTCGCTGCCGTGAAAACCTCAAATCTGCCATTGTAGGTATCTCTTGTTAATTTGACGACGCTTTAAATAATTGAGGTTTTATAGCGTCCAACTGTAGGATTAGTAAATAATGAATGGAAAGAATGCTATAGTCACCTAATTTGAGGTATTAATCCGGTACTTCCCCCACGAAAACCTCAAGATAGCCGGTCTTCGAGTCGCGGTTCTGCTTTAAATTAGGCCTGCTATCCTAGAGTTCTGCAGGGAGTAGAGATAGCTCGGACAGGAGGTTCATGTCTCACTATCAAGGTTAGATCGCAGGACCTCCTGAGCACGGTGCTGTGCTCAGCACAACACTGTCCGTTTATTTTCATTATTAGTTTCAATGTTCTTTGGCTTGCTGTATCCCGTCTGACCAAAGAGTGCCGGTGACAGATTTCGAATTTCTTCCCTGTTGACTGATGACGTCAGCTGATCAGACGGGACCGGGCGGGACAGACTACATGTAGCCTATTCCATATCGTTGCTACCTCTCTCTCTGCAGTTTACGTAGCGATGACGTCATTGAGATCGGCACTCGGTGTTCAGACAGGATATACTGTGTGTTCCTCTGCTCGTCTGTTGGCTGTATTTTCATAGACCTTAGCAACGTTACTTTTATTTATTTCTCGTATTTGTATTTGTATCAGTTTCACTTCCACTTCTTTATCTCCACGGAAACGTAAAAGAGAAATGAAAGTTAAACAACGGAGGTAAAGAACACTTCAAAGGTTTGAGAGGATTGCTTATATCTCAATACCCTATGATCCTTCCTCTTTGGTTATACGTACATCCGGGATACTTCCTGAAACATCCTAAGGTTAATTATACCATTCTCTGGTGCCCACAGAACAAATCTGCTTCTCCTGTATTTCTTATGCCTGTGCAAATAAAAATATATAAACGATAAAAGGGACGCAATGAAAGGAATTTTATATACCTTACATTTCTTCGTATCCCTCAAGGTAAGAGCAGGGAGAAGGCCCATATATGTTGACGTACCTTACATTTCTTCGTATCCCTCAAGGTAAGAGCAGGGAGAAGGCCCATATATGTTGACGTTCTTGCTTACATATTCCCTACTTGTTCTCAACAGAACGCAGAGTGGATTTGGTCGTGTCTACTAACCGAGGTATGGATTTAGAGCGTGTATGAGTTATAAGAGGGCCTTAGTTACAGTGTGTCACTCTCCCTCCCTCTCATAAGGCAGCTGCAACCACAGCCGCGCTACTCTCATACTCCTCAAACGCAATCCAAACGTCAGATCTACAATCACGGTCTGTACAGTACGATTATCTTAGATACTGCCGCAAATCGTTCGGCCGCTCAGGCGGTAGCGACTGACGTTCCTCCAGTTTAGTTGAACCGCAGATATTCGGACTGCTAGCATAATTGACAAGCCTGTAGGCTGATATATTACAAATAGCTCACCCACATTACAGTAGGTGCTAGAAATTGTGTGTTATACTTACCTTTCTGGCACGTAAGTAGAAAGCTCAATTCGACCCGCTGAATTTATTTCTAAGAAAGAGAGTAAGCTTGAAAGTACATATCCTTTTCTTCTGTGGAAGGTGTCCGATGGATTTTCGAGGAGAGCGTTCAAGTCTATCAATGATTTCATCCAGTTTATTTTTATAGATCGCGAAGTGATTCAGTGATGTTTCTTTTGTTCAGCAAAAATGAAATCGGTGCTAAGCTTCCACAGTCTGTTGACAGTAACATCAGAAAAAGTCGTCAGCATCTACTGTAATTTTAAAAAGTTACATGTGTACTTTATATGCTACGTGCTCGGCGCTACAAGAGGGGGAAAGCATCAAATGTTTCCGCCTGCGCGGTTTAACGACTACGGCAGGCTCTAAAATAAATTCACTGTAGTTGGAATTTTGTAGCAGTTTATTGCACGTGGTTTTATGAATATTTTCATATCTCCTGGCAGAGATTTGAACCCAGGGTGTCAGAGTACTAAGCCTAAGCACTATCAAACTGATCGCGTACTTCGGTAATACCGCTGTCGTTCAAGATTGGCTTGGTCTTTTTTCCCTCCCATTTTATTTGTTACTGTACCTAACTGGGTGATGTTGATTGAAGCTTTCAGTAAAAAGCTGTTCTCCGTCGACGCCACACTGCGACCGACGTAATGATCCGTTTCTTCCGGCGTCACACTTTGATTCTGCCGATACGGTCATTACTGCAATCCATATAGTTCTATCTTCCTAACTTTTTCTTGTTGGCTGTAACGTTGATCCTTTCTTAATGTTACTGTATACGAGGGGACACTCTGTACTGTAGTGGGTTGAGTTACTATGTTACAAGTGGGAAGGTCGCGGGTTCGATTCCCGATGATGCAATTGGACTTTTAATTAATTTAATCCTTCCAGCCGCACTAGGGCCTTAGGGTCGACTCAGCCTCTACCTGAAATGTGTACCAGGAATCTTCCTGGGGGTAAAGAACGGCCGGCCCGCGCGTAAAGCTGACATCCTCACCGTATCTATGAGCCGATTGTCTAGATAATGTGGGACCCTCAACGTCTCACAACCCTATGGGCCTCCGCGACCTGTTACAGGGATGGCTTTACCTTTTAACTGTGTAAGAAAAACGTCAGTAGATGCGTTGGTTGGCTAATAGAAAACTGTAAAAACAACCTCTTTGGGCTCTGTATCGTTTAGAGCATATTAGTCGTCTTGTGCCCATCTATGGCTTTACAGCCGTTTTGTTGGTCCTTTGCCCCTTTTTCAGTTTCTTAATCCTATGCACAGTCGGTAGGGCTCCTTGGACCATGGATGAGCCCGTCGTAAGGACGCTACCTACACACAGAACAAACGCACACAGACATCCATGCCTCGAGTGGGATTCGAACCAACGATCCCAGCGTTCAAGCGAGCGAAAACAGTTCATACTTTAGGCCGCGCGACCGCTGTGATGGGCATTATTCATCTTAGGTTCGTTAAATATACCTATCCTTTAAATTGCACACATTCATCTACATATTCAGTTTCAGTTTATGTATATTCCTCTATACGGATACGTTTCATTCTATGACCAGCCAAGTGCCGGATCAGAGACGAAGCCCTCCAACTTAAAGACCTGGTCAGGGCTATCACAAACCTCAGGAGGCGTTAATAGAGTAGTATGGGATAGTTGTGAAATGATGATTAATCTCAGAAATTCAGTGGCAAACCTGCTTCATTCCTACTTCCTCCACCACTAATATTACATATATTCCGGGATTGAACAGAGGACCTCCGCGGTGAAAAGCCAGCCTCCGAACTCTTGACTTTTTTCTTTGTAAAATGTTTATTTTTTATATACCCTTTGCCATATTTTTATTATTTTGTTTATTTATTTACTTGTATGTTTGATTACCCACTAATTTGTGTATTAATGCATTCGTTTGGTAATTTATTCACTCTCTGCTTCATTAATTTACATACTTTTCTTTTATAATATGTGTGTTTTGAGTGTATTCCGCTTTTATATATATATATTGGTATTTGTTAATTTACTCATTTATTTTTAATAGCAGTATATATGAAACGCTGGATACATAAAGAGCTGGGAATTTCTTGATTATCTGAGCTTCTGTTAGCTTCTCAAGAAGGAATATAATCCGTGGAGTTAGTTGTTTGTTTGTTTACACGTTTAGTGATGCAGATATATACTTATAAAGAATTTATGTTAATTCTTTAAATATTTTTTTGTTCAATGGATAGTTTATGAGTTAACATTTTAAAGCCCATTGTTCACTATATGTACTGCTTGCTTTAGCACAGTAAAACTTTCCATTCTGCCCACACAATGTATCTGTGTGTTCCGTATGGTTCTCACACTAAACAGCGACTGTTTCCCTAAACAGAATTAACCGATTGGGCTCTGTACTGAATACGTAGTGTATTTCCTGTGAGGTACGGACTTAGTTCTTAAATAGCATTTTGAAGAAAATCAGTCTTTAAAGGGTTAAGTTTCTTACTTAATTCATTTGCCGCAGACACAAAAGCTATTTATATCAAATGAGTTTTCTTCCTCTGTGTACCGCGATATTTTTCTTACAGTCCTCATTTTATGACCGCTGCGAATTGATACGGCGTCGAATACCGTTTGAGGTCACTTGATTGTGTTGGAATTCAGCCCCTGTCCGCCCCAGGGCTAGGGACGGGCTCGCGTGCTGTCGGTGGAGAGATCACAACGTGCACACATGTCGCAGCGAATTTAAATACCGTGCAATATGGCGCTTTTCATTACACCGGAATTGAAACACACATCTTCATGTCTATGAATGAGAAATGCATCAAACGGTGCATATGAAATGAAGCGGAATCAGATACAGGAAACGTAGGCTGCATAGGATAACGGACCTCAGCGCAACAGTGGCACAAATGTTACATTCCTACGTTAAATCGTTTGGCGTTTTAATGGCACTGTGTTAACTTCTGAGGTTATACAGCGTCGAATGGTAGGATAACTGTAATAAGTTGGGAAGGATTTAGAATTGATGACTATGGTCTTATTTTAAGGTGCTTTTCATACGAGTAGAATGAGCTACGAGGAATTGAAAAACGAGGCAGAAACCCTCAGGTGAGGATGTCTCGGAAGGGACCCAGGAGTTACGAAAGAGGAATGTTAACCACAGTTAAAAGTAAAATACTGTCAGGTGTATGAGTGACTATAGATGGGGTTTGGATTGGTAACCGGATTTATCGAACACTTACAGATCGTAACTACAAGTAACTATAGCACTATCGCTAATTCACACACTCTACAGTGCACTACAGCACGAACCAAGTCTTCTCAGTCTGCTGTGTCTTCAACAGTCGTTGCCTGGTAACTGCTTTCAGTGGCGGACGTTCGCCTTACTCTGGGTTCCAGAACCGTTCCCTTGCCTCAGCTACCAGCTTCTAATAGCAACAGCTCACGACTGAACTGCAGTTCTGTGACTAACTCATCAACCAACTCACTCCACTCAATTCAACTCAGATGCACTAACTGAACTGTCATAGTCAAGTCAAAGTCAGGGTTACTTTGCGACTGGCAGCTTGCCGGCAGTCAGTTCATCTTGGCGCCAAACCCATTGAAAGTCATTACCAGAGTTTTTCTTTTAACTGAACTCTTACGGTCATAGTCCTTATTTAACCACCTCTCTGACGAGAAGATGGGGTTGTCTCTTATGAATATGCTTGGCCTTTCATCAAGTTTACGTATCGCACACAGCGCATGCTATTGAGTTGCAGCCTATATTCCCTATAGAGCGGACAAAATACATTGTAAGATGAGGCACAGGCCAAACATTTAACGTCAAAACTATGCTACATCTATACCGCGCATTTAACGTCAAAACTATGCTACATCTATACCGCGCATTTAACGTCAAAACTATGCTACATCTATACCGCGGGCCTCCAAGCAGTTTATTACATATATATAAGTCTAGAATATACCGCTATATGTCCGCGGGAATATAACAAAATTGCAGCAACTGACTTGATGATATGGAATATCACATAAAGAGCTTTTAACCTTATTTTACGCCATAAGTTTCGTTTTTATAATAAGTTTATAATTCATTGTATTTTATACCATGTATTTTATAATGTAATAATTATCAAGTATCCAGCTTCACCATCGCAATTTCAGTTCAATAGTGTGTGTATATGGTAATCGGCGTTTGCCTGACGATGGCTTTAAAAGCCGAAACATGTAGCTAAGCTAATTTTAGCCTTGACCATTATATTGTTGCGTTGCGACGGACTCTAATAAAGAAGTGAAAAGGTTTCCTTTTGCACTATATACAAGTTATCTGTCAGTCCGTGGTTTGAAAAGCAGATCATGTCTATCTTACTTATCTCATGAAACAACAACAGCTTAATCACTTGAACGGTCGTATGGTTGAGCACAGCAAAGTTTGAGCCTCTTATAATTTTACTTGAACTGAACTCGGTTGGTCGCGCGATATAGCCTCGGAACGGACCACATAGAAAATACCGCTTCCAATAATATTTTCATTGTTGCTCGCTGGCTGCTACATAGCAAGGCCGTTGTCTCGTTGTTTGATTCGCTGCCGTTGCCTAACAACGGATCTATATGACACAATACTACACACACGCACGCAAAAGACGCAACCGCTCATACAAACACATGCACAAACAAACACGCGACATTAAGAGAGGCGCCACAACACACGACTTCTTTATTTTCCAGTTTTTAAATTTTGATAACAATATAATTTAATATAATACGTATCGCACGGTTAAGGTGCCCACAGTGTAACAGTTTATGTGTAACAGCATACACACCTGATGATGGTCCTTGTGAGACCGAAACATGTTGTGTATTTGTGGAAGGAAATGAAATTAGATTGGTTAAACTGGGAACTGCACAGAAAGCTGCACTGAAGATTGTTCGTGCGCATAAATATCCAGTGCAAAAGGCTTGAAGTTTTCGTCCGATACTACATGACTGCTGCAGCTGAATCGTTTGAAGACTGAAGTTTATGCCTGAAGACAGAGGAACGTAAGCATACCTGAACAGTACATTAAAGAGAAATTCGTGGGAGAAATAGGACATGCTTTATTTATGGGGGGAGGGAGAAAGCATAATTCTTTTTAGGGGTTCCATTCTTCGTCCGCTCTTCCTTGTGATAAGACTGTTATGAAAGCGAAGAAGTTAGAATGGTCAGAAGTAGTGGTTTGAGACAGGGGTCGCGGAATTTTTATTTTCTGAATAAGTGGTGAATTGCAAAATTTGGAGAAGATAATTTGATCGCGTTTTACATTAGAAACGTATCATTTTTGTCGAATTACAATCTCAAAGATGAATTTAAATCGGAAGTTTATGTAATACTCATTATATATAATGTGACATAACGCCTGAAAGCCGGAATAGTGGTGCCAGAGTAGACGTTCATTGCTGTGCAACGGCTCTGTAAACGCGCTCCTGTGGCAACGAATTCGCAAGCAACTATGAAGAGATTGTTAGGAAAGAGTGTTTTCTGTTGGGTCCACACCGAGGCTATATAACGAGGATCCCAGGCCAACTGAGGGTTCATTGAGATTCGGCGGTCGAAGATACTTGAGAAGAGATAGTTGGCACTTGGCAGATCCAGTAGAGAATTGGATTGAGAGTTCCTAAGTTGGCAGTTGGCAATTGGCAGATAATTGAGGAATCGAGTGAGTTCAGTTGGCTTGGAAGTCCGGCTGTAAAAAGACGACTTCATGTGTGCTGCAGTTACAGTGAGACTTATAAATCCGTTGCCAGGATACGACTAATGAAGACCTAAAAGACTTGGCGTGTTCTAGTAGTTTGTAAAGCGTGGGAATTAACGATAGCGGTGTAATTACATGTAGTTCCGAGTGGTGTGTATAAGTGGTCAAAAAATCCAGTATCTAATCCATACGCCGTCTGCAGTGGAGCACTCCCAAATCGTGACATTGTGTAAGTTCATCTACTCCTGCAAAGGAGCTACACTGTCTCCTTTGCCAAGAACCAACCGGTTAATACTGTTCGCTTATTGTGAGAATCATACAGAACCAATTAGTACATTCTGTGGACTAAACGCAGACATTCTTGACGTTAAAAGTGGTGCTACCTATAGTCACCATCGTGATTTAAAGGGTTAATCAAATTTTAATAAGCTACCGAGTCAAAAAAAAAATAGTCACACGTCCCTTCCGAGCCCGAAACCAAGAAAGACTATGCTGGCGAAGGCCAGCGGAAGCTTACTGGACAGTCACCTAACATCGAGTTTCGTCTGGAGTAATAACCTTTTTCTCCCAAATTCTCTTATATACATATGTACTAATGTAGTTTGTTGTAGCATGTGTGTATATAATATTATCACCCCCTTCCATTTTCCCTCCTGATTCATGTAGCCCCTTTCCGCATAACTAAGCCCGTGTTCATATCCCGGGGATATTTTCCCTTACTCACCCCTCCTCTCATTCCATTGTCGATCCATGACTCCTTCAGTGGATGCGGGTGTTTGAATTATTCACCACCAGAGCTGCGCCACCACGTGTACTATACATGTCAATTCTCTTTTCTGAACTACATGGTTATTTAGAGAGAGGGGAGTCCCTCTCTTTTTTTTTATTCTTTGGCTAAACGAATCTTCATATAAGCCTTTCTGGATGGGTAATGTCAACAATGTCAAAGACATAGCCTCCAGAGATTATGGTCACTAGACCGTGCAGGGCCCACTGTGTGTAAACAGTGTAAACGTATATATACGCTTTCGTAACATGTTGCTTCTGTCATGTGAGTTAGTTAAATATAATGGAGGATGGTTCTTGAGATTTTATTTGTTTCAGATTGTCATTATATTTGTTGGTCATTATTTGAATGGATTTTGATCAATGTTTAATTACTCATGTATATTTTAATGCATATTGAGGCATTCACACCCGTTGCTACGTAACATCCCCGCAAAAACATGTTTCCACGAATGCAACATTTGAACTGCAACAGAGTAACGGTGTTTTCTGCGCGGTACGTGCCGAAATATATATTTAGGACAATTTAGTGCAGAGAGTGAGTGAGTTGGTTGGCGAATTAGTCTCTTAGTTAGAGGAATGTTGCGCTTCAGTTGTTGTGAGAAGCTGGTAGCTGAGGCACGGGGGCAGTTCTGGAGCCCAGAGGAAGGGGAACGTCCGCTATTGAAAGCCGCTACCAAACAACGGATAGTGAAGAAGTCAGCATACTAAGAAGACCTAGTGTGCCCTCTAGTGATCCGTGAATTGTGTAAAACAGTGAGAGCATAAGGCTTACTTGTAGTTACGAGTTGTAAGAATTCAGTAAATCCGATTGCCAGCCCGAACACCGTCTATAGTCATTATCGGATGAAAATGTACGCAATTTGTAACATGTATTTTTAACCGAAACCAACCAATTAATTCCGAATCATGGACACTTACACAGCGCAATATAAGCGGATCCCAGAACCCGATATAAGAATCTTGAGAAGTATTTAAGGGAATGTAAGAAAGGTCAGAATTATAAAATAAGATTCTATAAGCGTTAAAGTTCTGAATTTGTCAATAGAGACACAAGAGGAACGATTACAATTGTCTGGCCGTACAAAAGGAACGTATAGAACAAGGCTGTCAAGACGGCCATTAGATTTAACATTTTAAATGGAAAGAGACCTATGGCTCTACCTAAAAGAAAATGGTTTCGCCAGATATTGGGTCACATTAGGAGGAGAGGAAAGAGCTGGCAAGAAGTCTGAAAGAAATGATTGTGAGGAACATTCCAATTTCATGAAATGCAGGAAATATGTTGACCATCTGAGTTACTATTGGGGCACTCTCCTACAAGCCGGAAGGTCGCGGGTTCGATTCCCGATGAGGTCATTGGATTACTTTCAATTGACCAAATCCTTCCAGCCTCATTATGGCCCTGGGATCGACTCAGCCTCCAACAGAAATGAGTACCAGGAATATTCCTGAAGGGGGAGGGGTAAAAGCAGACCGGCCGGCGCTTAAGACTGACAACCTCACCGCCATCTGTGAGCCGATTGTCTAGAAAATGTGCGACCCTCGACGTCTCACGACCCTACGGGCCTCCACGGCCCACCTAATCTGAGTTACTCTTAGCTTCTCGAGAAACAGGCCGTGGAGGCTCATACGGTTATGAGACGTCGAGGCTTCCATATTTTCTAGACAACCGGCTCACAGATGGCGGTGAATTTGTCTGCCTTATGGCCGCCCTTTACCTCCAGGAAAATTCCTGGTACTCATTTCTGTTAGAGGCTGAGTCGACCGCAGAGCTATAATGCGGCCGGAAAAATTAGGTTAATTAAGAAAACCAATGACCTGATCGGGTATCGAACCCGCGAACTTCCGGCTTGTAGCATAGTGCTTAAACCAATTACACTATCGTTTACCCCGTTTTATTTTTGGTGATTTGAAATTTTAACCCTTCAGAGCCCAGTGGTTGCTATACCTGTGTAACACCTACTTAACACACTAAATTTCTGCGTTCTGCCCACAGAGTGTATTTGTGTGTTTCTTATGGTTTTACAGCATTAACCGGTTGGTCTTTGTAGTGGATATATAATATGTTTCCTATGAGGTACGAACTGCATTTTTATATACTTTGTAGACGAAATTAAGCCTTGAAATGGCTAATGAACGCTTTTTGTAAAATTCATTGTATATATGGTTCAGATTCCTCCTATAATACTAAATTGCAGGGCATTCTCGGAATGATTTATCAGTGATTTGCAGATAATATCCGAGAAGCTGAAATGTTTGTCGCCTGTCAGTTGTTAATACAAGGGAGAAGGCCATGTATTGCTTACAGCGCCACGGTGGACAGTGAGTATTACCGTCAGCTAACAAGCGAAGCCATCCTGGCGTGTGATAGTAAAGGAATTAGTGCGGATTCGGACATACTAACACATTTAACATAATTTGCATGGCTAATGAGTTCCAATGATGCAGTGTTTCATGTGATAAATATTTATAGATCAGTAATAATGCGACGCTGCAAGGTATCTCTAAAATACAAATAATTATGCTGGAGCTCGTGGTATTAACGGCTTTGCCTGTTGGAGAGCTGTCTGTGCGGTATGATCTCGATTATGATTACAACTAATTTATAATTCTTTTGCCCGTATGTTACGTGAAATCTACATATAAGGAAGGGTGAGAATGTGATGTTCCACTCAGGAGACCGGAAGTGTCAGACTTCCTCTGAAAAGTGCAATAATGATATAACTCATTTACGTTTCATCATGAAAACAGCTAGTCACTAGTGACGAGTAAGCAGGTATGTAGTTTAGGGGTCTGTGTACTTGTTAGATCTTTTACTAAATTTGTTTATTTGTACAGATACTGTTAATGAAGTTCTTCTGAAAGGTCGTTTCAAAATTGTCTATCATAAGAAGTTATTAAAATGCGACATTGTCTATGTCACCACAAAAATGTGGGCAGTTAGCAGAGAATCTTCAACTATTTATAGGCAAAACTGCATGACTGTACAGTCGGTCGTTGCTCAGAGATACGTATAAACCGATAAGAAGTACTGTGACATGATTCCCGAAAGCCGGAATATTTAAGTCAGAATACACGTTCATTGCTAGGCAACGACTCGGTAAACATATTTCTGCTGCAACGAATACGCAAACAACAATAGAGACTCTGTGTTTTATATATGGTCCATGCAAAGTGGTTGTAAAAAAGATTTAATTTAAGAAAAGTTAGTCGAGTTTTATGGCCCCAGCCTGCCGGGATACGAGCTTGGGAGCAGAGGAATTGCATTGAGTTGGCAGTTGCAGAATAATGACAAGAAAGGAATAAGGATGTGAAAAGAAGGCTTCGTGCGTGATGTGAAGTTTCAGTGAGATTATTATAAATCCGTTGCCTGGATACGACTAGTGAGCGTGTGTAAAGATGAACTGTAAAATGTGAGAACAGCAGTACCTCTGTACTCCCTGTAGTTCCCAATGCTGTGTATAAGCTGTCAGTAAATCCAATCCTTCGATCCAAAACACGTCCATTAGTCAACCATACACGTGACAATATTATGAGACGAACATGGAGGCTGTAGATGCAAGATTATAAGCACCCCTTCCCCATTTTTCGTGTTTCGATTTATGAAAATTCCGTTTTATGGAAATTAGAAGACATGGCTGTAAGACTGGATAGGTTGCCCGCGCCATAGCTCAAGCGGTTAGTCGCTGGCTTCCCACAGCGGCGGCCCTGGTTCGATCCCGCGTCTGGGCAAGTGGGATTTGTGGTGGACAAAGTGGCGCTGGGACGAGTTTTCTTCGAGTACTTCGGTTTCCCCTGCCAGTCTTCATTCCACCAAATTCTTCATCATCATAATCGCCCGGGACAGGCTACAATAGGCCAATCAGTGGCCGCCGTGCCGAGTGGACCCAGTTGGACTCCACCCCCACAAAGCGAATTAAAAAAGAAAAAGACTGGACAGATTGGTATAGCGATAAAGCTGTAGGACTGTAATAGGAATGTATTCGGCTCGAATTCCTGCCTAGACATCGCTTTTCTGACTGAAGTTTTTTTTTATCTTTTCTTTCTGGCCTTCAAGATACATTCTAGGATAGTACCTCGATTAAGCAGTATCGCTTCCTCCCTAATCTTTTCAAATTCATAATTTATCAACCGTCCTCCATTTGACGCTATGTAGCCTGAGGTACTGAGAATATCTGAAAATTACGCGTGAAGAAATCAGTAGAATTCACGACATGGATCATGAATTTCAGAAACTTCTTAAATACGTTTTCTAACAGCAGAATTCCAATACATGATTCGATAGTAGTAATTCTTATCGTTCTAGGCTATATAAACTGAAATACTGACAGCGTCGTTAAAGTAAATCAAGATTGTAACCCCTCTTTCAGACTCACTAGTATGTTTTTTTTTTCTTGGCACTACAGCCCCAGTGGTCCTAGGCCTACCTCTATGAACTTCTCCGTTCACTTCTGTTTTTCTAGATCTTACACATTCGGTAGGACACCTTGGGCGGGTGATCAGCTCGTCGCAAGGCCTCTACCTGTACACAAACACAGAAAAACACACACACACACAAACTAAACATCCATGCCCTGGGTGGGATTCGAAACCACGATCCCGGTTTCCAAGAGAGCGAAGACAGTACATGCATTAGACCGCTCGGCTACCGTGACAGGCTCCGAAACATGTAGCAATCATAAAATAAAGTCGGTCTGGGCTAATAGCCCATAATTTTCCCGCAGGTACAGAGGAAAATCATTAAAAGCCTGTGGACAGCCAGTGTCTCTGGCCGAGATTCGAGCCGAGTATCTCCCGCATACAAATCTAGAACGTTACTTATTGACCAGCGTTTTCGGGGTGTTAGTGTGATGTAGCAGGCGTAATGCAGTTACCTGCCGCGCTTACCAGAACTTGTGCATGAAGACGGTTCGGGGGGGAGGGGGTGCACGGACTACTTTTTATCGGTCGTGGCGACGCGGAGCGATTTTAATGCGGCCTGACACGTCGATTAATACAGAGCGGGAGTGGTAATGAGCCGATTTCTCACAGTCTCGTCCCCTCATGTCGTACTGTTCCCGACAAATGTCCGCTGTTCCGGTGTTTCGGCCGTCCAGTGGCGGCTCGTGTCCATCTTATATTAGGAATGGCCCCGCCCCCTCGCTCTCCGTTTAAACACTGTTCGGACGGAATGTATGAAGTGAATTTTTTGTTCATTAACGACGCTTTCAGTAGCTCAATTTATAGGGCCTTCAATGAATATGCTCGTGTGAGCAGGTTGGTCTAGAGATAACGCTACTCTCGTGTGAGACATCGTGATTGTAGTGGTTTGTCTTCAGTCCCTACAGCCTGGCATAACTTGGCGTGCTATCCCAGATTTGAATGTGACACCACACACCATACCATAATAACACACGGAGGGATGGAGTTACAGTTCCACGCATTCTTAACCTTTAATCTAGAAACAGGTCATTGGTGAGCTTCACGTCCCAACCGCTTTACCCCAGGTAAGGAGTCCCGGATATGCCCCAGACGTGGCCTGGATGCTGTGGAGAAGATAAAGATTTTGTCATTTCCCGGAATAAAACGTCAACTCCTGTCTTATCGAGGCTGTAGCTTTGGTTCCGCACTGACTGAGCTAATTTGAGGTACTGTAACAATATCTGCGCTTAAGGACTGAGGAAAGCCACGAAGAACTCATAATAGCCGGTTTCAGGGCTGAAATGTGTGCTGCGATCTTGCAGAGTATTAAGCAAAGATCGTGATAACTTGGTGAAGTGAACTTGTAATGGAGATCTCAGATCAGCCCCTTTGTCTGTCTTCTCGGGATATGTGTTGAACTCCATAATGAATTAAATAAAAAATTACGTTTTTAGTCTACATTAAATTCTATGCAAATTTTATTTGGCCTACACTGACAGGTCTGTAACGGTAAAAATTATATGTAGCAGATTATATAGGCTTTCAGATCATCAGCTTCCCGCTCCGTCCCCTCCCGTCCCTAACACAACACGTATCCAAGTTTGTAAAGAATAGATTGAAGACAAAAATGCGTATTATATTCGGGAACGTATGTAGTCCAGTACCGTACCAGCCGCCACTGATGATTCCGGATGATGCTTTTGTCATAGTAACATAATTATAATTTCAGGCTCCAACATCAGCAGCAGCATTATAATATCGTCATCATTGCAGTGGAAATTTCAATTTAGCCCTTAGTATTTTTGTTTCTCGTAATTGTTTGTAATTTATCTTTGAAATTAGATAGGTTCTCCGGCAATGATAACAATTATTTACTAAAATTACGTCATCCGTCTGTGTGTCACGTTTTGTGAACACGTCAGAAAACCCAACGGGAAGAAAACTTAATTTATGAAAATGTTTACTCTTCAGCGATTGGTACACACATATGTATTCATATCCCTTCTCAGCTATCGTGCACTAATATCTTTGCTCTGCATTAATTTAGAAATATATCTGAAAATACTGACTCTTTAGAAAAAATGTAAATCTATC
Organism: Cryptotermes secundus; assembly: GCF_002891405.2. Taxonomy (NCBI): domain Eukaryota; kingdom Metazoa; phylum Arthropoda; class Insecta; order Blattodea; family Kalotermitidae; genus Cryptotermes; species Cryptotermes secundus. Next base: position 34,674 of record NW_019725413.1, on the reverse strand, counting down.
CCTGTAACATGCTGTAAAGGACCATAGTATTGTGAGACGTCGAGGCTCACACATTTTCTAGACAATCGGCTCACGGATGACGGTGAGGTTGTCAGCCTTACGCGCCGGCCGCACTTTTACCCCCAGGAAGATTCCTGGCATTCATTTCTGTTAGAAGCTAAGTTGACCCACGGCCATATTGTGGCTGGAAGGATTAGGTCAAATTTAAAGATCCAATGACCTCATCAGTCATTGGACCAATGAGGTCCAAGGCTTTACAAGGTTTTACAAGGCGAGACTTCGATCCTTGCCCCAAATTCACCACCTGGGGGACCAGGTCTCTGTTTTTATGTCCTCCAGTGACAGGGGGCCCAGTTATACCTCCAGGCACTGGTTTCCCTTTTCTTCGCCTTCTATTACTCGCAGAGCTACGGTGGAGGTATTGTAACCCGCCTCCACACGGGATGGTGGGATGTTCTGTGAATAGTAAACTGCAGGGACATGGCAAGGAGTGACAATTGAAGGCACCATTCGGGCATTTGCCTGAAGGAAATGGGGGTTTCAGGATGAGAATTGAACCCGGTACTTGCAGAATGCGAAGATCCTGTTTCTACGGTTTGTATGTTGCTCTGTAATTCTCCAGGCAGGATTGTTCCGCACTTTTTCAAAGCTATGTCCTGTTTTTTGCGAAATGCTACAGGCAGGTTTAGCAGGGGAAAGCAAGTATGGAACTGGCCCATTACGTCATTTCCCACACTAAGGCTCTGCTAATGTCACATCAGTCCTCTGTAATGACGTAGCATCACGCTCCATTGCAAGTCCAGACGTCAGAAAAATACGTGCTCGCGATTATATCTCGAGATGGGCCGCCATTATCAGTCGACAGTTTTCCGGGCGGTACCGTCCCAGAGTGCAAGGAAATGGCCGATTATGACTATGATGGCAGGCGTAATGGTACAGATAAAATTGATTTGTCAAGGGCACAAAAAAGTAATAGGAGCTGAGGTTGGAATACGCTGGATTTGTGTCACAACATGGGCTCATATCATTGAGGTTGCATCAGGAAGAGTCTAGCATGCATCTGCATACACTGCGTTATTGAACACGAGAGACATAGAGCTCTGCTGCCAAGAGAGTAGCACTCCTGCTTTTTATTCAGGAGATATTATGTTAAAACTCCTTATGTATTCGTAGGAATGGCCCTTACTCCTTCCAGCAATGAACCTCGGTTGTCCGTCCCGTAGTCAGCTGTTTTCTCGCTTCCTTCTAAGAACATAAATACAACACTCTTAAGAATAACAAAAGGAACTCAAAGTCAAAGCCACATTGCGACTGACGGTCACTCAGTCAATAAGTCTTGGTTCCGAGCCTCATATGGGGCTCATTACTTCCTGTTAACTACAACAGGTACGGACCGCATAGAAAACGCCGGGTTCAACAGTTCTAGTGCTGCATGTGGAGTTGTTGCCGCGGAAAATTGTTTATCAAACCGTTTCCTAGCAAAGACCGTTTGTTCTGGCTCCACCATTCCGGCTTTCAAACGTCATGTCACATTACTCCCTCCTTTAGGTTGCTTAGCAATTTGAGAGGTTGTAATGTTGGTATTACTGATGGGGGGATTTATGAAATGCTCCGTTGAGATGGGCTCAGGTGCCATGATACCGTCACATGTTTATGGCTGCGTAACTAATAACGGGAATTGGATTCCATTCTGGTCTGGTCGATGACTGGCTTATGACTTACGACTGAACTGCATTCTGAGTCTGAGACTGAGACTGAGACTTATGTTAGACCGACTGTCAGTCGGCCAGTCTGTCTTGGAATAAAGCACCCATCTGCGACTTACGATAGATTTATATTACTGTCAGACAGTTGCGGGTTTGTTGATGTGGGAAGCTCTCTCTGAAGAGAGGACAGGTCTGTCGTTTACAATTTCTACTGGTCATCGCCAGCGCAGTCTTTCTAGGGCCCGAGACCCGTGAGACTCGCGACCGTATTTTACCGTCTCAGATTCGAGACTTACCTTTTCGTCTCCTACGACTCGCAGGGCTGCGGTGTATGTATCCCACCCCGCCTCGACACGGAATAACTACATTCTGATCTGAACGCCCTCTTACGAATATATAGCGAATCGGTATCCAAAAAAAGTTTGTTGATTATTCGTATCCATGGAAATGTGTTACGTAACGAGTTAGTTTAAATGAATCAATATCTCTACGGAAAAGTGTTTGTCAAATCGTTTCCTAGCAGTGGGTCTACATATCACAATATATACACCAAGTTTTGTAAAGATTAGTTAAGACATTCAGAAGTACACACACAGAGAAAGTTGATTTCATAAGCCTGATTTTTTCCCTTTCCATACATAGAAAGGCAAATAATCTCTGCGGATGGTAGAAAATTATGCTTCTTGCTCCTTTTCTTCCTTTCCCAGTTTCGTCCTTCACTTTGTGTCTAACCTGCTGTCTCTAGTTTATCACTTCCTAGAACTTTCTGTCTTCCTCTCTGAATGTCTCCCCCTAATTCCCTGGACGTAGAAGTCCCGCATTACTCGTTGCCGTGGTCGATCCTGTACCTTGATAGATTTCCAGTGCAAACACTGGAATGGTCCGGAGACATTCACTGAGAAGAAATATTGACTTACTTTTCTTGTTTGAAGATGTGAACGAAGAGGAAGAAGGAGGAAAAAAAAAAGATAAATTGAAAGGCCGTTATTGGTTTCACCCCGTACAAATAGAGGGCAGCCCCATGACTTCAAAGGGCTGTAGTTCGATCCAAACATTATAAGGCTCAGGGAAAATAGTGGTATAAGTGTGTCCGGAGTTTAGTGGGGTTATTTGACCGCTGTACCGGATGAACACATCCACAGGTCCTGACTGCATATCTGTCCTTCATTTTCTTGACCTCTCTTTTTCCTTTCTTACCTTCCGTCCAAGGCCGTGCCTTCAGGCGGTTAGTCGCTGGATTCCCTCAGCGGTGGCCCGGGTTCGAGCCGAGTGAGGTAATGTGGGATTTGTGGTGGACAAAACAGCACTGAAACAGATGTCCGAGTACTTCCGTTTCCCATGCCAAATTTCATACCACCAATTGCTTCACAGTCACCATCATCTATCATCTGGGGCTGGTAAAATAGGCCAAGAGTAGCCGCGGTACCAAGTGGACTCAGTCTCACCTAACTAAGCATAATGAAAAAGATGAAAATGATAATAGATTCCGTCCAACCATCGACCCGTACCCACCGTTCCTCTAACCTAACCACATCTAACAAAAACATAGAATGAATGATTTTTATAATAATTTAATTGCTTCCAGTTAATATGAAATTACTGAGTATACTGTGGCATGTAGACCCATTGCTAAGTAATGATTCTATAAATAACGTCCGTTACTAGGCAACAGGTTCCTTTCTTTTTCTGCAAAGGGATATTAAACCTTGCAACATACGACTATTTTAAAGAAAGCAACGTAGGCTTACATCAATCAGGATGAGCTTCAGCTCTCGGTTTGGGATATAAAACGCTTTTACAAAAATGGCGCAGGAGAGGAAAAACATCCCTTCAGCCCAGGCATTTCGTCTTCAAAAACTTCTCGACAGATTTAAAATAATAAATCAGTCTTTTTGTGTGTTTACACTTATATTTACTGGAGATTTAAGGTTGACATCCACATGAAAATTAACTTTGTGTTTTCCTGGGTTGCGAAACTACATGATGCCATTATTCTAAANTTTTTATTCTGTGTCTGTGCTGTCTTGGGGACAGGTAGCTGACTTGCGACGGGCTGATCCCTAGTTCAAGGAGTCCTACCGACTGTGTATAGGATTAAGAAACTGAAAAACAGCCAAGGTCCAACAAAGGGCTGTAGAACCACCGATGAATGAATGAATGAATGAGTATGATTAATGACTTATGAACTGAAACGGATGCGGAAGGAGACTGTCGTGTTCTAATAGAGGTACTACTCCAGCATTTTCCTTGACAGACTGAGGAAAGCAACGATAAACCTCAGGCAGGGAAGCTGATATTCCCCCATAAGATTCGAACCGAAAGACATTTCGAAGACAAGTCCACAAAGTTACCACTGGTGTGTGTGTGTATATATATATATATATATAGAGAGAGAGAGAAATATTCGAAATGTTGGTAACTGCTTGCCAAAATACCTCAGGGTGTCATAACACAGCAGACTACAGTATAAGTTTTTATCCACTACCCTGAAGATAGAAGCAGTATGTTCATTAAAATCTTCGGTAACCAACCATGAAACTACACGATATCATAACCCAGAATAACACAAGCATCAACTAAAGTCTATGGTGACGTCCATTCTTTGAAAATTTGTTAGTTATTAAGTTAGTAAAAAAAAATACAAAAAAGGTATTCATTACTGTGGTCATAAAGCGCGGTATTGGACATCATCCTGAGCCAGATAAATTCTCTCAGTCTTCTCGAGCATTATTTCCTTAATACTCTGTATCCATCAATATTAGGTCTCCGAAATAAAGGGTTATGCACAGGAAGAAATAACCTTCGGCGGACTTAAACCGCTTTTCCGCTCACACGGCCACTGATAGCTGCCCGGTAGTCCCGTCCATATCATTGCTTTTCTAATACATTGGCTGCTGTCCAAGCAGAGAGAAATATTTATTTTGCTGCCCGTCCGGTCATTACGGCTTCATGAATACCGAATGACGAAGACATTTATGGGTGCCTTGGGAGTTGAGATCGCAAACATGTAAAAAAAAAGTTCTGTCTTCTAGGATGTGACGTGTAGGGATGAAGTAGATGTTCACCGACGTTTCGCCCCAGCATACTGTTTCCATCTTCAAGGTCGAAAAGTAAACAAAGCTAGCGACCGGCAATATTTTCTCTCCCTTCTGCTTACTTTTGTAAGTAAAGTGCGGTCGTGCTTCACACCAATTTGAAATATTGCGATATAAAAACATTTACACAATCTCGCTTTATGCAGAAAGCTTGAAATAATGCGAACCCAAAATCAATAAACTCCCCTTACTTTACATTTATTCCTATGAGAAAACTTGTCTTGAGTTGTGCGAGGTCTTCAGCAACGCATCCTCGCGTAGAATGGGAACGCACTGTACAGCCCTTTTCACAGCCACTTCTAAAACTTTTGTTCTTTCTGCTGTTAAATGTGTCTGGGCCCCTTTCCCTGCCTATATCTGAACCAGGTTTTCCACCAGCGTGTCACATTATTTGCTGGTTCTGTGCTTGGTTTAAACTAAAACCCTGAACATGGAGGCAATATGTTCCTTCGAAACGTCAGTGAAATTCTAGTGGACTGCATCACGTCACATACCAGAAGGTAGCACTCTTCGATGTTACCACTGTGAGACCCGCAAACCCAGTGTCCATGTTAAAGATTGTCTAAGCATTAGGTGAATAAGATATACGAGTATATGGGAGTGGAGATATAGCTCCGTATATTTGTTTCTTCTTACGAACGCTTAAAATATCAGAGGCTGATCAACGTCTTCCGAATTGTTGATAATTTTCTAATAAATTATAATACGTCACATCCCAGAATTTAGTATTCTTAATGATCACCTCAGTGAGTACCTCAAATTCCACATCATATATGAATGGCAAGGTTGTCCCCAGGCTTTGTCCCCGGCTCCCATTGTTTAGGAGGCTGGGTGGGCCACAGAACAGATTTGGACACTGTGGAGTATAGAGAACTCCCTTGCCACTACCAAGAATCGAACCCCAGCCGTCCATCACGTAGCCCGTCACTATAGCGACTAAGATATCCCGACTCGTCGGTATTGACCATTGCGTGTTCCTCGAGTTCTCCAGCATGGCAACTTTGTTTTCCATTTTTTGTTGAAAACCAAGTCAAGAAANCAACTAAACTCTATGGCGACGTCCATTCTTTGAAAAATTGTTAGTTATTAAGTTAGTAAAAAAAATCCAAAAAAGGTATTCATTACTGTGGTCATAAAGCGCGGTATTGGACATCATCCTGAGCCAGATAAATTCTCTCAGTCTTCTCGAGCATTATTTCCTTAATACTCTGTATCCATCAATATTAGGTCTCCGAAATAAAGGGTTATGCACAGGAAGAAATAACCTTCGGCGGACTTAAACCGCTTTTCCGCTCACACGGCCACTGATAGCTGCCCGGTAGTCCCGTCCATATCATTGCTTTTCTAATACATTGGCTGCTGTCCAAGCAGAGAGAAATATTTATTTTGCTGCCCGTCCGGTCATTACGGCTTCATGAATACCGAATGACGAAGACATTTATGGGTGCCTTGGGAGTTGAGATCGCAAACATGTAAAAAAAAGAGGTCTGTCTTCTAGGATGTGACGTGTAGGGATGAAGTAGATGTTCACCGACGTTTCGCCCCAGCATACTGTTTCCATCTTCAAGGTCGAAAAGTAAACAAAGCTAGCGACCGGCAATATTTTCTCTCCCTTCTGCTTACTTTTGTAAGTAAAGTGCGGTCGTGCTTCACACCAATTTGAAATATTGCGATATAAAAACATTTACACAATCTCGCTTTATGCAGAAAGCTTGAAATAATGCGAACCCAAAATCAATAAACTCCCCTTACTTTACATTTATTCCTATGAGAAAACTTGTCTTGAGTTGTGCGAGGTCTTCAGCAACGCATCCTCGCGTAGAATGGGAACGCACTGTACAGCCCTTTTCACAGCCACTTCTAAAACTTTTGTTCTTTCTGCTGTTAAATGTGTCTGGGCCCCTTTCCCTGCCTATATCTGAACCAGGTTTTCCACCAGCGTGTCACATTATTTGCTGGTTCTGTGCTTGGTTTAAACTAAAACCCTGAACATGGAGGCAATATGTTCCTTCGAAACGTCAGTGAAATTCTAGTGGACTGCATCACGTCACATACCAGAAGGTAGCACTCTTCGATGTTACCACTGTGAGACCCGCAAACCCAGTGTCCATGTTAAAGATTGTCTAAGCATTAGGTGAATAAGATATACGAGTATATGGGAGTGGAGATATAGCTCCGTATATTTGTTTCTTCTTACGAACGCTTAAAATATCAGAGGCTGATCAACGTCTTCCGAATTGTTGATAATTTTCTAATAAATTATAATACGTCACATCCCAGAATTTAGTATTCTTAATGATCACCTCAGTGAGTACCTCAAATTCCAGATCATATATGAATGGCAAGGTTGTCCCCAGGCTTTGTCCCCGGCTCCCATTGTTTAGGAGGCTGGGTGGGCCACAGAACAGATTTGGACACTGTGGAGTATAGAGAACTCCCTTGCCACTACCAAGAATCGAACCCCAGCCGTCCATCACGTAGCCCGTCACTATAGCGACTAAGATATCCCGACTCGTCGGTATTGACCATTGCGTGTTCCTCGAGTTCTCCAGCATGGCAACTTTGTTTTCCATTTTTTGTTGAAAACCAAGTCAAGAAAGATGAGATTGGCAGGGCATGTAACACGAATTGGGGAGAGGAGAAATGCATACAGGATATTGGTGGGAAAGCAGGAATTAAGGAGACCACTAGGAAGACCAAGGCGTAGGTGTGTGGACAACATTAAAATTGATCTCCGAGAGATAGGATGAGATGGTATGGATTGGATTGATCTGGCTCAGGATAGGGACCAATGGCTAGCTCTTGTGAACACGGTAATGAACCTTTGGGTTCCATAAAATGCTGGGAAGTTCTTGAGTAACTGCACAATTGGCAGCTTCCCAAGAAGGGCTCAGCTCCATGAATGAATGATTGTTAAAAATAGTATCTAGTGACTGTGTAATGATGATATAAAGGTCAGTTCCGTTATTTGATGATGGTGTACAATTTTTCCTTTAAGCTCTGCGCGCATGCGCAGCCGCGCACCGGCTGTCGCACTTCTGCGTACTTTTATGGGTTTAGTATATATAGTCGATTTGCATTAATAGAAGCAAAATTGAGAAAAGTAAACAATTCTGGGGGAACTTAAAAATATAAAGTCTGTTACGGACCTTTCACGAAAACCTCTG
>NW_019725413.1:25345-26489 GCF_002891405.2 Cryptotermes secundus | reverse complement strand
AAGAGTACAATATGTAGTTCTCCCCATCCTCCTGTCACTTCATCCCTCTTCGGTCCAAATATTCTCCTCAACACCCTGTTCACAAACACCCTCCGTCTGTGTTCCTCCCTTAATGTCAGACACCAAGTTTCACACCCATACAGAACCACAGGCAAAATTATAGGTTTGTATAGTCTAATTTTTATGTTTTTGGACAGCAGACGAGAAGACAAAAGGGTCTGGACTAAATGGTAGCAAGCATTACCTGAGTTCAATCGCCTCTTAATTTCCTCCTGAATCAGGTTTTGGTTAGTTGTCGTCGTTCCCAAATGGATGATTGTGATAGGATGGATATTTTCTGAATTAGTCGCGGAAGTCTTACAAAGGTCTTCTGCATGGCTAGTAAATATCATGAAGAACTTCAGAATACCTAATCTTGTAGTGAGATACAAACCGGGTACCTTCAAATGGAAATCAGATACCGTGTGCGCACGAATATTCTTACATTTCGCCTGCAGAATGCTGTTTAGATAATAAGGACAACGGATGTGACAGAGAAGTTGCCGATACATCACGGCGAATTACGAATGTCTTCATTGCCTGTGTTCTTAAAGCTCAGATGTTTACTCATTTAACCAATTAAAACACGTAGTGGTTGTAGTATGGACCATATACTTTAATACTAAAGAACTGTACATTTTGTTCACAGACTGGATTTATGTGCTTACAATAAACAGCATTTTTTCCCTAAACAGCAATAACACTTTGGGCTTTGTAACGACAAAGGTAAAATAAAGCTGTCCCTGTGGCAGGCCGTGGAGACTCATAGGGTTGTGAGACGTCGAGGCTCTCATATTTTATAGACAACTGGCTCACAGATGGCGGTGAGGGTGCCAGTCTTACGCACCGGCCGCCTTTTCCCACAGGAAGATTCCTGGTACTCATGCCTGTTAACGGCCGAGTCGGCCCCAGTGCTATAGTTGCGGCTGGAAGGATATTTTTTTCCTTGGCACTACAGCCCCAGTGGGCCTAGGCCTACCTCCATTAACTTCTCCGTTCACTTCGGTTTTTCTAGATGTTACACATTCGGTAGGACTCCTTGGGCGGGCGAGCAGCTCGTCACAAGGCCTCTACCTGTACACAAACACAGAAAAACGCACACACA
>NW_019725413.1:2279-25257 GCF_002891405.2 Cryptotermes secundus | reverse complement strand
GTGAAAATAACCGAAATTTTGACGGATTTATGGGTTTTAGCTTTCCTGAAAACGAAAACTTGGTTTTTGGTATGCCGTCTCTCAAGGTACTGAGTTATCCTGTCTCCCGGTAATTCTCAAATTGTCGTTGCATTTTAATTTGACAGCGTAACGTTGTTCTAAAATCTCACAACCGTAGCCCTTATAGTGAAGAGGCGTCCCTAAGGATTGGGCCCACATACTTGATTAAATTGAAATGGCAGGAAGATGAGATCGGATACACACGAAATGTCATCAACTGTTTTTGTTTTCTCATTTTGGTCATTTTCCGTATGAACAGAAAGGGGTTAGTCCTCTTGAAGAGTCCATTGTTGTCCGTTAGGGACCGCCGCATTCATCTGCTGGAAACAAGAGACGAGCGCGACGCGTCCATTTCCTCTTCTTGTCCTGGTCAAGCGGCTTGTCGCCTTCAATTGTTTCTCCCCCACTCGTGATTGTTTTGTTCTGAACGGTGCTGTTCGCTGTCCAGCTCAGTGACGGTTTGTGTAGATGTGTGACGAGAGCAATTAGTTGATGTAACGCCCGGCTTCTGGATTACGGGCCGGTTTAAAACGAGTTAAGGGAATTTACATGGAAATGGCGATCTATCCCGCATTTTAGTGTAGTCCAAGTCCAAGTCACATTGCGACCGACGTTCAGTCAGTCAGTAAGTCTTGGTGTCGAGCCTCTTCTGTGTCTCATGACCAGATATTTATTACTGTTGAACATTACAGTTTTGTTTTTTGTGGGGCGTCCACTCTGACGAGAGGATGGGTCTGTCTTTTTTTACATGCTACTGGGCCTTGCCAGCGCAATCTTTCTCGGGTCCGAGTCCATTGCGACTCGCGACCGTATTTTACTGTCTCAGATTTGAGACTTCCCTTTTCATCGCCTCCTACGACTCGCAGGGTGACGGTGGAGGTATTCGAACCCGCCTCCACACGGGTTTTTTAGTGTAGTTAACAATTATTGGACTTAATGCCAAGAACCCTGGTAGGGGTTGGAACTAAGTCTCTTACCCGCCTTTGAATTATGGGGAAATATCAAAATTACAGAAGGAAATATGCCTAATATTCATAATATAAAATTAAAAACATTTCTGAACAAAAAATATGATCCTCTCATGAGTACTAATGGAGGAATGAAGTAAGAGGAGGCCGGAGAAAATCGCGTAATATGCTTTATAACTTGTACTCCTCACCAAACTTTATATTGATCAAGTCAAGGAGGATGAGACTGAAAATGTATGTAGCACATATGGGGCAGAATGTTGGTGAATGCAAGGTTTTAGTAGCAATACTTGAAGGAAAATTTCCTTTCAGAAAACATAGACTTAAATGAGATGATAATATTAAAATTTATGTTAGGAAAATATTATGGGGAGTTGTGGACTAGATTCATCTGGCTGGAGATTGAGACCAATGACGGGAACATGTGAACACGGCAATGAATCATGGGATCTCACAAAATGCGCGGGAAGTTCTTGAGTAGCTGAGCAATTGTTAGCTTCTCAAAGAAGACTCAGTTCCATGGAGTTGGTTATCCAGAATACTCCAGTGGGATCAGTAAATGTAATATTATATTTAAGCATCCTCTTACACTCTATACAATATATGATATAAATGCCGTCCTAAGTGCAACAATTTATTGTAGGTCTTTCGTTTTGCTTTCTTCTACACTACATGTTTCGGCCGCAAACGGCCATCATCAGGTGTATACACTCACGTAGCTGTTACACTGCACCCAGTTTAAAATTTAAGAACACACAGATCTTCCCAATTGGCTAACAGGATCTACTTCGCTGATATTTGTCTGATTCGTATGTCATCTTTGTCACCCACACACGTCAATTTTGACATTCATGAACTGGCACTTTTTTATCTTCAGTTTCAATTTTAGAAAATTCCTTTAAATNTTTCTAAAATTGAAACTGAAAATAAAAAAGTGCCAGTTCATGAATGTTTAAAAATTGACGTGTGTGGGTGACAAAGATGATGTACGAATCAAATATCAGCGAAGTAGATCCTGTTAGCCAATTGGGAAGATCTGTGTGTTCTTAAATTTTAAACTGGGTGCAGTGTAACAGCTACGTGAGTGTATACACCTGATGATGGCCGTTTGCGGCCGAAACATGTAGTGTAGAAGAAAGCAAAACGAAAGACTTACAATAAATTGTTGCACTTAGGACGGAATTTATATCATATACAGTAAATGTAAATTTAAAAGGCTTAAACCACGTTTGTAAGCAAATTTTTTGGTTGCCCTATATTTGAAATCTGTATTTCTCTTCTCCCCCCCTCTCGATAGGTACCGGTGGCGCCTATAGTTACGACCCGATTACTGAAGTAGTTCTGTAGCCGTGATGTTTGGAAGAGAACCAATGCACAGTTCTCTCTGTCCAGTCTGAACGGCATGAAGAGAATACAGTATTTGTATAAGTTGATGAGGTCTCATACGTTAATATAAGGGAAAAACTCTGCATTCGGAATTACAGAATTTATGGACTTTGTACATCGTCTGATATTCTGAAAGAACACAACATTTCGGGAACTGGATTTGTTTCCATCTTCAGGTGAAATGGTGTCGAGTTGATCACTCACACGGGTGTATTACATAGATCAAATCTAATTCTAAATTGTCAAGTAGGAACATCAGCTTTTTCTATCGGGCACAGATGAGAAGGTACCTACATAGATTTTCCACTCGAGGACGGAAACACATCCAGTTATTTGTTTGCTTACCGTTTTTGCTTTTGTTTATTTATACCGCCTCTGTGGTCTAGTGGTCAGAGTTCCTGGCTGCAGATCCACAGTTCCGGGTTCAATACCAGATTTTCTGAGATGTAGTGGGTCTGGAAGGGGGATAATTGAGGAGCTATTTTAAGAAAGTAGCGGCTCCAGTCTAGAAAACCGAAATTAACGGCGGCGGGGATTCGTTGCGCTGACCACGCGACACCCTCTATCGGCTAAAACTGGCACTAACTTCGCAGAAAAGCGGCGGTCGCTCGGTCGGTATAGTTCGCTTGCGGACTAAAACCACAGAGTTTGTTTTTTATTTATATTTTAAGATAGCTTAGTCGCTGTAGATATGTGGTGGACGACCGAGGTTCGTTTCCCAGCAGAGGAATTTTTTTCTTCACTCTACAGCCTCCAGATCGACTCTGGGTCCCACCAAGAGTCGTATCTAATGGGTACCGTGGGCTCCTTTTCTGGGGGAAAGCCGCCAGGGCTTGTAGCTGACCACTCAGCCCCATCTACTGCCGAAGTCAAGATAGTTGGAGCTGTACTTTTATTCCCCCATACATCTTCATGACATAGTGCTTAATTAATTAAGCACAGAGACAGTTTTAACTCTGTCTTTGTATATTACTACACTACAAGCTGGAAGGCCGGGGGTTCCATTCCCGACAAGGTCACTGGATTTTTCAGTTTACCTAATTTTTCCAGCTGCATTATGGCCCTGGGGTCGACTCAACCTGTAACATAATTGAGCACCAAAAATCTTCCTGAGGATAAAGGGCGGCCGGCCGGCGCGTAAGGCCTACAACCTCACCGCCATCTCTGAACTGATTGTGTAGAACATGTGGGAGTCTCGATGTCTCACGAACTTCTACGCCCCGCTCCAGGGATAGCTTTACCTTTACCGTGAATTTTATTTCCTTTTCCTCTTTCTATTAGTTCATATTTAGGATAAACAAGAAACAATACGTACAAAAGCCACAGAAGTAAAAAATAAACAAGCAAATTAATAGTATAAGTAAATTAAAAAAATTTGAAACAAAAAATTAATTTCCCAAACGTTGTATACTTGCAGAATGCGAAGTCCAGAGACTCAGCAATTCAAATTGTTACCCACCGTGTTCAAAAACCCTTTAGAAAGGAGATATACCACGCTGCTCCCCTACTGAAGCCACGAGCTGATCCCATGTCATGACTGTCATGAGACTATTTCTAGTCTGACGCACTTTACTCTGTGCTTTAAATGTGAGATTCTGCTAAAACGGCAGGCTTAACGAGAACAGAAGTCTTGAATTTTGGAGCTTAGTTATTAATAAATATAGAGGACTGTAATTTAGAACAGGTTTCTCACGCTTTATACCAAAATTATCTGACAGAACTCCACAGTAGGCGGACACATGCTACGTATTTGCAGAAGGAATTATAAATTTCATGCTAACATCCATGCCACAGCGTTTATTGCGATAAGCTCAAACTTCTGGAGTTCATCTGAATTAAATATTCAGATGAACTCCAGAAATACATAGGCCCCTTATCCTGTTGAACAAAATTATATTTTAAATAAAATTGTTGTCACGTGTGGGGGTGACTTTTAAGATGTGTTTTGGATTGGATGATTGGCTTTATTGCACCTTATACATTCAGAACTCGGGACTACAGACAATAGAGCGCTATTGCTGATTTACACAATTTACAGTTCACCGTTACACACGCACGAGGATTCTCAGTCTTCATTAGCCGTATCCTGGCAACATACTTAATGACAGTCTCACTGTAACTTCAAATCACACATGGAGTCTTCTTTTCACAGCCAAATTCCTTTCTTTCCATTATTCTGCAGCTGCCAAAGCAATTCAGTTCTTCTCTCAAGATGATATCCCGGAAGGCTGGTGTCTCGAATCTAGCCAGTATTCTCTATTCCGTTCAAATTAATTCCTCTTTATTACCACTTTACACGGACCCCACGGAAAACACCGTCTTCTATTATCCCGCATTGTTTTAGGCGTGTGTACCGCATCATTGCGTAGCACATAGAAAACAGCCTCTCTGTTGTTGTGGCGTGTTTACCGTATCATTGCGTAGCACATAAGAAACAGCCTCTCTGTTGTAGAGGCGTGTGTACCGCATCATTGCGTAGCACATAGAAGACAGCCTCTCTATTGTTGAGGCATGTTTACCACGGGCTCGTGTTTACCGAGCCGTTGCCTAGCAGTGGGTGTACACGTGACAAGTATATACATGCACACATATGAATTCAGTTTGAAGGAAACTTGTATCAATTTTACCGAAAATAAGACGCTTCCGTTAACTTCAGGTGTTTTAGAAAAAAAACCCTTTGTTGTTTAACACGGGTCTAAAGTTTCAGAAGAAATATTCCTGTAACATGAGAATTAATATTCATCTGTCTCTAGCAACGGAAGATTTGCGGTGAAGTTATATTGGATATAAAATGCGTTTTATCTACAGCTTTTGTTCCAAACCATGTAAAGAGTCGATTATTTTTGTTCAGTGTTAACCAAAATTGGAAAGTGTAACTCCCCGTTACCAAACTTCATTAATATCGAATCAGAAGCTCCAGAGTTTTTCCAACTTTTACTTTATCAACGTTAGTAACAGTAGTGTAATCAAGTAACTACTCAATCGTGAAGAGATTTGGATGCCCCAATGACTTAGAGAGATATGCTGGCGGGAGCGCAAACTCCTATAGGACCACCAGTGAGAGACAGACAAAGGGTAGGGACCATACGAATAGTAGTTCCTGGTCCTTCAGTTGGGGGTTTGGCTTGGGGTTAACGACCCCACTCCGTAGAAGTTTGTTAAAGACCCACACAGGATTTTAGCGCCCAAAAAAGGAATCAGAGATCAACTCTGTCGCACGACTCCTGTTGAAAAATTTATGGTTCTTCAGTTTGTGAAGAATGCCTCTGCCTTTAGCACCTGAACATTCGTTATATTGTTCATAAGAATTCTTCATTGAACCGTACTCTGAGTCAGCAGAATGAAATCTACATTCTCATTTCACATTTATATAATATTTAATGTCGTGTTATTCTGCCATCTATGTCCATGTCTTCAAGTTGTCTCTTGCCTTCAGATTTTTTACTACAAAATTTTGTATTCTTTCCGTACCTACCCTATGCATATTGTCGCAATTTATGCGTGTGGCTATAGAAGGGGTTTGAATTGGTGAATTGATTTATTAACCACTTATACACACACGACTTGTAAGTACAAGTAATTACAGCGCCACCACTAATCTCCATAATTCACAAATCACCACAGCACTAGCTATACCCTTTTTCCAGCCTGCTGTGTCTTCGTCAGCCGTTCCCTGGGAACGGCTTATAACAGTGGAGATTCTTCAGCTTCCCGCACTCAGATCCTGTCTTCACAGCCTTCCTTTAATAACTCAACAACTACCAACTAACAACTGACAACTTATTGGGTCGCCGCAATTATCTTCCTTATAACCACTTTGCACGGACGGAGTAGGAAGCACCGTATCAAAACAGTAACTCTGTTGTTGTAGAGGCGTGTTCGTTGCCCTGGGAACGTGTTTACTGATAGGTTGTCTAGAAGCGGATCGCATAACACCATTGTTTCTTTGCCTATTGCATAGCAACGGCTGTACACGCTACAGATGTCCTTTGCTTAACCGAATCCCGTATCATGAAGTAGTACACTTTCGGGGGGGGGGGTACTTTACTATGTTGTCAATAGCTAGACTAGATAGTGTCGGGTGATGGGATTATTGATAAAGTGGAAAGGATTTGGAAAGACATGTTTGTGTCCTCACCTCACGTCATTTTGCTGGAATAAAATGTGAAGACAAAGTTGTCCCTGTGTTCATCTAATGAATCACTGTGCCGTGAAGACGTATGGTGGATTGAGGGTATAGCTCCACCATTCTTGACCTCGTCACTAGATGGAGCTGAGTGGTCAGCTTCACGCCCAGGCCGCTTTATCGCCGACAAAGGAGCCCGCGGTACGCGTTGGTTAGGATGCTAGGTGGGCCCCANGAGGCTCGGTGGGCCCCAGAGCCCGCCTGGACGCTGTGGAAAAGAGGAAAATGTTGCACTGCCGGGAAAAGAACCCGGGCCGTTCAGCCCGTAGCTCTTTGCTATACCGACTGAGCTACCCTGACTTCCCATTAGCCTGAAGAGACTGAGAAAACCACAAGAAACGTCAGTCAGGATAGCCATTATGCCGACCGAGATTTGAACCGAGCATTTCCCGAATACGATTCCAGTGCCATACTGGTACGCCAACCCTTTCGGTATGAAGATGTATGGTGGAGTTACAGTACACCTCCACCCATTCTTAACCTCAGCGCGGTCATCTCCACTTCTCGGCGGCTTTACTCCTAACAGAGTGGGTAAGAGGCCGGGTGAGGCCCAGAACCAATCCGGGCACGGTGACGAGAGAAATTTTTGTCTCCGCCGGGAATCAAACCCCACCAATTTCTAAATATAGGTAAATCTGTAAACTGAGAAGTTGCCGATGCCAGTATCCTTTCAGTGGAAATAAATTGTATTAGTGAGTTATGCCATGTGTTATTAACAATTGTTACAGTGAGAACAATGGGTTATTATCAGTGTTACCAACCAGTTAAACTGTAAGGATTATATGTCCTCAACAATAAGAGGTAGCGATAAGGTTGGTAAAATGCAAATGTCTGGCGCAAAGAGGATTTCCAGGGAGCATTAAGCTGACAAGATAGAGAGCTGTTGTAGCGAACAAAAGAGTAGAGTGAAGCGCTAACTGGTGGAAAGAGACGTAACTTGTAATTAGTTTGCATGAAGAATCGTCGGGGGTGACTGTTTTTGATTTATCACCCCCCAGCGAGGGGTTGCGACTTGAATTCAGTATCACACGCTCACGCCCTTTACCGGACTTGGCAAGAAATTAAATATGCGAATCCAATTCCATGGGTTTAAGCACTTAATCAATCACAGCGGTTTCACAGCGCACCAGCGGACGGAAAAGGAAATACAGCTTATGCATGCGTATGATAGGGGGCAGATATGGAGACTTATTAAATTTTTATGAAAGTGTATCTGCCCATATGTGAAGTAGTGTTTGATATCACGGATCATTGCTTCACGTCATCATTTCTTGAACGCCAACCTTGGCTGTCCGTCCGACGTTTCAGACATAGCCGCATTTACGAAATTTGATGCAGTTCAAATCTCCCTTGGGATTTCACGCTCGAAGGCCATGTTGTATTACATAAACATATTTTAATAAATTAAACCAAATATCTGTTACGTCCAACTTCCCAGCTTCAGGTCATGCCGTAATTCATGCGTTTGCACGTCGGTTTCTCACGGCGGAGTCTTGGGTTCAATCCCAGTTTATTTTACGCTAGGCTTCTGGTAAAACGCAGTGGCACTAGAGCAGATTTTTCTCTCCAATTATCTTCTACTTTCTCATACTACTCATCATTCCATCATTGCTCCATTTTTGTGTCACTACCCACCTGAGGTGTGTGATAGCCCTGTCTTGTCTGCTTTACACAGTAAGCAAGTTTGTTAACTTCTCCGTCTGCTCTGTGTTATGTAGTTAGTTTAGTTTCTTGGGGTGGGGTGAGACTGAGTCCACTTGATACGTCGGCCACTAATTGGTCTATTGTACCAGCACAGGGTGTTAGATGATGGAATGAGAATTGGCAAGGGAAATCGAAATATTCGGAGAAAACCTGGCCCAGTGCCACTTTGTTCACCATGAATCCCACATCACTTGACCTCGGCTCGAACCTGGGTCGCCGCGGTGGGAAGTCGGCGACTAACCGCCTGAGCTATGGCAGGGCCCTTATTCTGTGGTAAATTTTCGCATTCTTTGACTTACCGCCCATCGTTATATTTAATTCAGTGATCATTGTCTGTTCTTGTGAGATCTGAGTCCCTCATAGCATGAGTGTTAGGACTGCAGACTTCTGGGGTGTGATGACATTTAGCACTGTAGATACTTACTGATGTTTTAGGGGAACGTAACATTTTTGTTTTAAGAGAACAAGGAGCGCTCGTAGTGGGGGCAGAGGATTCCTCTGAAATGTTGGTAACCATCTTCCAGATCACATCTCGGAAGGCCTACTGTCCTTTGACACCACACGGACCGCATAGAAAACAAATTAAAATGAAATTGCTTGTTATGTGGAGGTATTTTCTCTTCCAGAATGTTTTATATCTGAAACTACCCAAAGGATCTGGAAAAAATTTGGTATGGGAGGTCTAAACCAAAACTTTTTATCTCATATTCGAAACAACGGATAGATCCGTCCGGTAAGATGACAAAACAAACAATTAAATCCTCTTGTTCAATAAATGAACATCAGAATCTAGGAGATTGTAAATTATTAACAAAAGGTTCTGGGAAGAATTAGTGGCCTACTTTCCTTTGACACCACACGGACCGCACAGGAAACAAATTAAGGGGAGGGAGACAGACATACAGAGAGTACGTGAATCTCTTCTCTTTTTTTTTATTGGCTGCTACAAGATAGCATAATGTTACAAAGACTAGTTCGCTTGAACTAACAATCTGTTTTAATTTGACACTAAGTTACTAAGATTATATGAAGTTAAGTTCGCCCATCGGATCCCTTAGCTGTCGGGCTGCTTGGCTAGTTCGTAAGGTTTGGTCCGTTTGAGTCGCCTGGTTAGGTGTCCCGCATTAAGAGCCTGGACGCTTCTTCATTGACGTGTTGTTGGAAGTCGGTTTTCGTGTGAGGTGGCGTATCCTGCAATAATGGATGCGATTGTTTCGACACCGAGGTCTCGATGGAGGTCCCTGTTGCGTACAAACCAGGGCGCATCTGCTATGCGTCTTTGTACTTTGGTCTGGTACCGTTGGATTACTTAGATGTTGCATTTTTTCGCACATCCCCATAGTTGGACGCCATATGCCCAGACTGGTCGCAGCATTTGTTTATACAGGAGCAGCTTGTTGTACATTGACAGTTCTGATCGACGTCCGATCAGCTAGTTCATTTTTCGAAATTTGATTTGCAGTTCCTCTTGCTTCTTCTTAATACTCGTATGCTCCTTAGATCGGAGTTTGGCGTCAAGTGACATTCCGAGGTACTTTGCTGTGTTGGCAGGTGGTATTCTTACTCCATTTAGTGAGATTGATCGCTGAGTAATCTTTTGGTTGGTGAAGTTGATGTAGGTAGATTTTGTTTCGTTGAGCTTGATACGCCATTTACGTGTCCAGGTGGCGATATTATCAGCTGCTCGTTGCAGTTGGGGAATCTCATAAACCACAGAAATTAGGAACATACAAAGACGTACTGCAAGGTGGTCTCATGAGATTCCATTTATTTGTTTCGGTATAAGGAAAGTAGTCAAAAACGCATTTGGAATCCATGTATAGGTCTTGCCCTATTCGATTATTATGGAGCATTCTCCTATCGGTACACCAGAATAAATCTACGTAGTTTATTGACATTGACTATGTATCAGAAACAGATGACTGTTGTTTATTTTCATGTTACGTTTGTTAAACAAGTGAAAGTTGTTTATTTCTCCGCAGTAGCTATTGGGGCGCCACCGTATGATTAATCCGCCCCGTGTGTGACAGGACACTGAGGCAGAAACAATGGCTGACAGTGACTGATGGACGAGCTACAAACGGAATTACGTCACTGTACACAGGAGAACCTCATACTGAACAAAAGACGAGCTCTGAAGCGAAATTGAAGCCAGCTTCATTTCCAAGTGTAGGCTTAATTTAACAATACACTGAAACACGAAGCGCGTGCTATCAGTAATGTATTTTCAAGTATCTCGTCGTGTTCACAGGCCATGCAATGTTACACTGAAGACAGAATTGCCTCGATCTGCCACTTCCAGCGCACGAATACCTGGGCTTAGGATCAAAATTAGTTAACACTCATTAGAATTATGCTCCGAGTTTCCGGGCTTACGAATCCAAACTCGAATTTGAGACGCCTTCGTCTTCAGGGTCGAAGAATAAGTCGGGCAAGAAACCAGCTTGAGGCACGTAGCAAGCATGGCCACGTTGTAATGCTCTGGCGCTCTTAACAATCCGTGGTAAAATATTAATTAAGTTACTTATTATCCCAGCATTTTATGGAATCCGAAGGTTCATTACCCAGTTCACAAAAGCCCTCCACTTGTCCCTATCCTGAGTCAGACTATTCCAATCCATCCTATTTCTCCAAGATTCATTTTAATATTTCTACCCACCTACGTCTTGGTCTTCCTAATAATCTCTTTTCCTTCTGGCTTTCCCACGAAAATCATATATGCATTCATCTTCTCCCCATTCGTGCTACATGCCCTGCCCATCTCATCCTCCTTGACTCCTCCGTGGGACTCAGAACAAATTGTCACTGTTTTGTCGAGGACCAACAGCAATTTAGCAGTCAGAAAAGTAGGCAGTTAGTTCTTCCCAGAACATTTTGTTTTTAACATTTTAAACTGTTTAAATATTTAATGTTGCGTTATTTTATATCCATTTATTGATTTTTTATATAAAAACAATATAATTATGGTGTAATAGTCGTTAAAATATTTCGAAATGGGGCTGAGCCTTGAGCTCCCGGAATGAAACCCTATACGTCCCATGTTATAACGAACTTGACATAAGATTTTGGGACCTACGACCCCTTTTCGAGAAATCTCGGGGCGGACACGGGCTATCCTGACTGAGGTTGTTCGTTGTTTTGCTCAGTTTGCCCGGACAAATGTCAGGATGGCGTCTTAGTTTTTCTTCCGACCCCTTTCCCCAATTCGCCATTCACTCAGCTGACAGCGTCATTAAATGAAAATGCAGTTTAATTATTCATTTATTTATGTGCTGGGCTCAAGAGCCAGTGGCTAATTACACAGTCAACATGAATACAAACAACAGTAGCAATGAGAAGAACACAATGAAAAAACAAACAAAAACAAAGCCGAATTAATCAGTTAAGAATGATGATGATGATGATGATGATCCGCGGGCCGGTACTGGCTCGAGGAACACAGAGGAAACACAAGATGTCAGAAGAAGTTTACCCATAAATCAGGAGAATGACTCTGAAGTTCTCACTTACCCACAAAGGCGCAGCACTGGAAGTTCTGGATGTCTTCTGTACACAAAAAGGGGGTGTGGGCTGTGGGAGGGGCGAAGAAATTTGATTCATCATTCACTTACAGGGCCCACACTGCACGGTGATTCGTGGATAGGCGCGGTTTGAATCTTGTTTGGTCTGTTTTCTACTTAGTTCAACTTTAATTAAGCTTCATATCTTGGCCTTCTGCGCTATGACACCATCTCCGTTTGGTACGTATCAACCCTTTCGGAGGAACCTTCTAATTCTGAGGGAGCATGCCTCTCTGAAACGTTTATTCTCATATATCAGATTTCACGGTGTCCTAACCTAGAAGAATACATGATGGATGTTTTCTTAGTTGAATACGTAGCGGCGACATTCTGTGCCTTCGGAATATATATATATATATTATTTATTATACTGCAATTGGGTTTTAGCCCGGTGGCAGTAGTACACAATAGGACACAACAGACAAGTAACACACATTACACTAAGTGACAACACGTTCAAACAAAAAACGATACACAAAACACAACAATAAGGACATCCTACCACAATGAATACAAACCAAATACGATTAACAACTACAACAATTACAGAGAAATACAAACAACTGCAACAAATACAACAACAATTACAGAGAGAGTAAGAAAAAAAATACAACACCCAAAACACAAACAAAAGGAAACCAACAGTCATGGATGCGTAATGTCATTTACTTCACTTCACTTCACTTCGCTAAGATGCTGGATGTTCTTCGCTAAGAAAATTGCAGATATCATATTAACTAAGGTGTTTCGTCTGACCTCTGTCTGTTATAATCATATCCCCACGATTGTCCTCCTCGTCATTATCATACAGAGCGGAATTGCAGCGCTGTACTTGGTTCGAGTCTCGACTATAATGCCAGCCCTCTGACTTAGGGTTTTCTTGGTTTCCACAGTTCTTACAGGCAGAAACGGGGAAAGCACGAGTACATCAATTGGGGCGACCATCACCTCCCTCCAAATCTCTTCCAGCCCCTGATTCGTCATCCAACTATCCGACTCTATATAGTATAGCTACTGAAATAACCGTGACGCCGTAACATAGTTGGTTGAGGCGCTATGCTACAAGCCGGAATGTCAGGGGTTCGATTTCCGATTAGGTCATTGCATTTTTTTTTCAGTTTAATCCTTGCAGCCGCATTATGGCCCTGGTTCGACTCAGTTTCAAACAGAAAAGAGTACCAGGAATCTTCCTGGGGGTATAAAGGGCGACCGGCCGTCGCGTAAGGCTGAAACCTCACCTCCAATTATGAGCCGATATTCTAGAAAATGTGGTAGTCTCTTCATCTCACAGCACTATGGGCCTCCGCGGTATGTTACAGTGATAGCTTTACCCGTTTTTACCTTTTTATTATAATTGTTATTACCTTGTTTCGGATCATTTCCATAAGGATAGTGCCTTGTGCACCAACCATTTGGAGAGAAATGAGTTCCATATCATATGCAGAAGGGAGCGGTAATCAGCATTAGCAATGATACATGAATAAACAGGAGTCACCCCTTTGAAGCCATCTTAATTAATCCTTCACAGCGAAGGACCTCATCGGGACATGACATTGACAAAGGATTATAGGTCGTGTGGGTTAGTAACAATTATATTTACGCGACTGAATTTCATCACCGACTATGACTTTTTACGGTCACACCAACCCTCCATATTTTTAGAAAGAAAAACCAACCCTCCTGCTTTGTCACACCCTTGGGTATTAAAATGTAATTAATCCACGTTCTCAATCTGGCATTCCCATTATAAATCCTCGCCCAAATTCCAAACCTACATGTACACGCTCTGGTGGCTGGTGTGTCAACTCTTTTGAAAGGAGAGACGGATTAAAGATGGCGCCGGAGCGTGTCGCCGTGTGCTTGATGGGGTTATCAGTTACTGGCGTTAGTTTCAAGGCAAAAGGAATAAAACGTATAATGCCTGTACAAAGGGTGGAGGGATGCGATTTAACGAAATGGATAAATGATGGAATGATTAGATGGATTGGGCGTGGAAAGCCGGATTCTTGATGAGGTATTAATGGAGGCACCGTGATAGAACATGGCCTCCTGTGATGTCACTTCACGTGTGAGTCTTGCATGTTGTGTCTGCTCATCGTGTTTGACGTGTCCGATTGTTGTAGTTACGGTAGAAACATTCATCACTCGGTCCACAAACTGTTTAAATATCTAAAGCACACTGGTAAATACATATAACATCCGATTTAACATTTAAAACCTCAATAATTCAGCTGTGAGGAACAACACAATCATGCCTTGCAACATCGCCAGTAGTAAGAGACTGCAATAGATTGTATGATACGACTCATCATTCATATTAATGAACTGACTCCATGAAGCTGGGCTCTTCTTGAGAAGCTGCCAGTCGCTTAACTACTAAAGAATTTCGTAAAATGTTATGGAACTCAAAAGTTCATTGCCACGTTCTCAAGAGACAACCACCGGTCCCTATCATAAACCACATTAATCCAGTCCATACCACTCCATTCCGTTTCTTTAAACTCCATTTTAATATTGTCCTCCCACCCTCATCTAGGTCCTCCTAGTGGTCTGTTTCCTTCAAGCTTTTCCGTCAATATCCTACATGCATTCCTCTTCTCCCCTCTGCTAAGCATTCATAGTAAGCCTGAATCTAGTCCAGCTGTAACCCAGAAGACAGAACTTTTCAAGAAAAATCTCTATATTCAATATCTGTGATCAACTAAAGTAAATAATCGTTATTGCGAATTTATTTATAATAGCAGAAACTTTTGATATACATATCAAACATGCAGAGAGAGAGAGAAAGAGTGAGAGTGTGTGAGAGAGTGTGAGAGAGAGTGAGAGTGTGTGAGAGAGTGAGTGAGTGAGAGAAGGCTTTACAGTTGTGAACAGCTATTCACAAAGCGTAATTAACTTCATGGAGCTGAGCCCTTCTTGAGAAGCCGCCAATTGTGCAGCTACTCAAGAATTTCCCTGCATTTTATGGAAGACGAAGTTTCATTACCGTGTTCACAAGAGCCCTCCACTGGTCTTTACCCCGAACCAGATCAGTCCAGTCCATGCCATCCTATCTCTCTGAGATCCATCTTATTTCTCTTGATACTGTAATGAGCGAACCTGCCCTATACAGTCTTCTTACATTCCATATACCAAATCTCATATTCATTTTCTTTAGCCTATGTCGTTTATCCAAAGAATCCGTACAGATCCGAGAGCCTTTGTAACCTTTTGTGAAAAAAAAATATTTTTACTGTGAGGAGTTGTTAGCCCCACGCCCAACCCCAAAAGGTGAAGGACCACCCTTTGTCGGCTGTCCGCTATTGCTTATTATAGTCGCTGCTACCTTCCATATCTGATGGCCGTCTCCTTCATCCTCAACCCGAATACGTGCCATACCGTTGTGACAAGGGCCCAAATAAAATAGCGTATTAGAGAAATTCCATATAACATAGCTTAAAATATGCGCAAAAAATACCTACTGTACATATTTTAAAATTTTTTGTTCGTATATGTTGCAGTTTCCCCTCCTATTCACTCTCCCTCTGAAATGGTCATTTATGGCCGTAATGTGCTTGGGTATAATAGGACATAATCAGAAAAGAGAAATAAATTAAATACGCAGATGTGGTGATTTCATATTTTATTTTAATTAGAACAAGCCAATGACCTGTACTCTTATATTAGGAGATTTTAATTATATAACATTATTAATATGCTACAAACCGGAAGGTCGCGGATTCGATTCCAGATGATGTCATTTGATTTTTTCAATTGACCTAATCCTTCCAGCAGCAATATGGCCCTGGGATTGACTCACAAT
Source organism: Cryptotermes secundus (assembly GCF_002891405.2). Classification (NCBI taxonomy): domain Eukaryota; kingdom Metazoa; phylum Arthropoda; class Insecta; order Blattodea; family Kalotermitidae; genus Cryptotermes; species Cryptotermes secundus. The sequence continues at coordinate 9,591 of NW_019725413.1, read as the reverse complement.
CTAACATAAATGAGTACCATGAATCTTCTTGCGGGGTTAAGGGCGGTCGGCACGTAAGAGTGACAACATCACAGCCATCTGTGATGCGATTGTCTTGAAAATACGGGAACCTCGACGTCTCACAACCCAATGGGCCTCCACAGCTTTTTACAGGGATAGTTTTACCCTTTATTAGTAATAATATAATAATTTTAAATAATTTAATTATAAGAGCTCTGCATTTTGCCCGCGCAATGTATTTATGTGTTTCGTACGATTCGTGAAATGAAAAGCGTTCTTTTCTAAAAACATCATCACTTGGCTATAACGGTTGTAACCGACACGCATTGTATTTTCTGTGAAGCAGGAATTGAACTTTTAGATATTGATTACATGAATAAAACAACACACTTCCGATCACTTTACCTTCTTCACTTCCCAACACTTTACCTTCTTTCCAGTCTACATTTAGTAGAAAGACAAGCGGTGTACGGGAAACTTCGGAGCTGGAAAAATTTGTCAGTTTTCCGCGTAGAGCACCTATTGTCTCTCGGCACGCCCCTTTTCTACAGCGCGCTCTCCGTCTCTTTATAATTTCTCCATGTTTAAAGCGTAAAGGGACGTGGAGGAAGCCTAATTCCCGTGTATTTCAATTCCATTTATTCATTTAACCAGTGTCCGAATGCAAATCGCTTTTGAATACATCGTAAGGCTACAATGGATTGAAATGGCTGAATTGACAGATTATTCAAAAGGAATACGGAATGGACGTCCATTGTGGCCGATCAGTCCTCTCTGCCCCTAACAGATGACCATAATTCCTGCAACTGTTCAGACGGTACAGGTGTTCCCTACCTCCGCGAACAGAATCATCACTGGCTACCTCAGGGTACACTTTCATTGGCCCTTTTGTCTCCGATGGAAGTGCCATAGCTCAAGCGGTTAGTCGCTGGCTTCCCACCGCGGCGGCCTTGTTTCGATCCCGGGTCTGGTCAAGTGGGATTTGTGGTGGAAAAAGTGGCGATGGGGCAGGTTTTCTCCGAGTACTTCGGTTTCCCCTACCAATCTTCATTCCACCAATTGCTCCACAATCACCCTCACCTATCATCTGTGGCTGGTACAATAGGCCAGAAGTGGCCGCAGTACAAGGGACTTAGTCCCACCCCACTAGCAATAAAAAAATAGTTGCCGATTTCCCATCACCGCAGTCCGGGTTCGGGCCCAGGTCAGGTCATGTGGGATTTGTGGTGAACAGAGTGCATGTGGTGCAGGTTTTCTCCGACTACTTCGGTTTCTCCTGCAAATTCTCATTCTGCCGACTGCTGCACACTGGTCACCTAACTTCCAGGGCTGGTTCATTAGGCCAGTTAGAGACCGATGTACCAAGTGGACTCAGTCTCACCCCACCTCAAGAAACTAAACATATACCAACTCTTCTGTCTCAGAGACTGCCCTGCCATCGTCTTCCTGTCTTACAGTATTCCTCCTTCCGTCTGGTTGGTAATTCTTAACCCTTTGAGTGAGACTTGAAAAGTCCATTCTTAAGAAAATATAGTTCAACTTGTTTTCTTTTTTTTGTCACATTCTTCCTTCTGAAGCATTGCGCATTGTCATATTGCGTACACGGTCTGTAAGTGCGCATGTCCTGAGACACGCGTTGAGAGGCACATTTCAGTTCTTCCAGTTTTCCTTTATTTTTCAGGTCTATACCTCCATACATTAATATAAAAAAATAATTTGTCTTTGTGCTTGATTAATTAAGCGCTACGCCATGAAGACATATGTGAAAGTGGCGGTATAGCTCCTCAATTATTGACCTCAGCACTAGATGGAGATGAGTGGTCAGCTTCACGTCCCGGCCACTTTACCCCCAGAGAAAGAGCCCCAGGTACGCTTTGGATAGGAGGCTTGGGTGGGCCCAGAGCCGGCCTTGACGCTGTCGAGAGAAGAAAAATCTGTTGCTTCTACCAGGATTAGAACTTTGATTGATTCTTCGGTCACCCAGCCCCTAGCCTAGTCTCCGTACCGACTGGTCTATCCTCTCTCCAATACTCAGATGAATTCAAATAATTTCTGCACGTGTGTGAATTATATTTTAACTAAACACATTTTATACATGTACATTGTGTTTTCTATAATATTGTCACGTGTTGGGGTGACTTTGGGCTTTGGATTGGATGATTGGATTTATTGCCACCCTATACACACCACACGGAAGTACAGGCAATTACATCGCTATTGCTAATCTCCACACCTTACAGTTCACCGTTACACACGCACTAGGGTTCTCAGTCTTCATTAGGCGTATCCTGTCAACGAATTTGTAACAGTCACACTTTAACTTCAAATCATAGTCTAATTCATTTCTTGCCATTTCGTCTCAATCACCTTCGACAGCCATCTCCAGAACTCGACCAAATTCTTGACAGCTCACTCAAATCGAACTCTCTCAACTTCTGACAACTGCTCCAAGTCCAAGTCACATTGCGACTGACGGTCAGTCAGTCAGTAAGTCTTGTTGTCGAGCCCCGTCTGAGGCTCATGACCAGATGTTTATTACTGTTGAACGTTACGGTTTTTTTTTTGTGGGGCGCACTCTCTGACGAGAGGACTGGTCTGTCTTTATACATGCTACTGGTCCTTGCCAGCGCAGTCTTTCTCGAGTCTGAGTCCCTTGGTACTCGCGACCGTATTTTACTGTCTCAGATTTGAGACTTTCCTTTTCGTCGCCTCCTACGACTCGCAGGGTCACGGTGGAGATATTCGACCCCGCCTCCTTATAACTTCCCGTTATATAACCTCGGGGGCGGACCCCACAGAATACACCGTCTTGTATTGTCCTATGTTGTTTTATTAGTATTTACTGGACCGTTTCCTAGCAATGGACGTCCTATTTTTGCTCGCTTTGGCTTCCGCGGGAATGTGTTTACCGAGTTTTTGCCTATCAATGCGTCTTTACGTCACAATATGATGGTTGTTATGTAATATTTTTTTTTATTTCAGTCTTAAGTAAACGTTAGTCTAAAAAATTTCAAGGAAAAATCACAGAGGATGTATCTGAAAAAGTATACAGGCCAGTTTATGCGCAACATCAAACTATGCACACACGCTATCAAATGGATAGCAATCCTGTTCTAGTGTTCTTTAGGTCCTGAGTTCCAGTTTCAGTCCAGCAACCAACTATCCAGAGTATTTTCGTGTTTTTTCTCAGCTTCTTCAGGCGATTAAGATTGAAACTGAAATTATACAATGACCTTTTTTTTCTGAATTCTTTTAAATTCGCTACTGACTAATCATCCCGTCAGTCGGCGCTATGTAATTAGCCTGGTGACAGCCTCGTTAAACCATAAACACAACCGCTTCCTTCCACATCCTTTCCCCACTTATTTCTTCCTCCCTTCCACCTCACTCATTGGCTGATAATTCTACACCCATTGCGCATAATTTAGTCTTTCCGTTCTCTTTTTAATTCCTTCTTCCTCTTTCCTTTCTATTCCCATCTTATAATTCTCTTCGTGTCTCCATGTCTTCTTCCCCTTTCTATCCGAGTAACAGCCCCCACCGTACGTAATCCCATCCTGTGCAGCGCCTCACAATTTTATCTACTGTACTTGCGGATTATCACGTTGGCCTGAAGAGAAATCCTCCGAGCTGGTAAGAGAGCCGTTGGAATTAGACGCAAAGAATTTAATTGATGACAGTTACTTAGCAGTGCCCAGTGTCTGTTGCTATAACATGTGATTTGCATGCGTAATAGCCACCTCTAGCTTGATAAAGATTCGTGCTGAATTAGATAAATGGTTATAGAGTCTGGGAGGGGCTGCCCTGCGGTCAGCAGATTGAATTAAGGCGACACTACCTGGTATACGGCCGCAATTTGAACTAACGACGACGTTAGACACGCTCTCAGGGGTGTAACAAATCTCAGTTCAGTGCCTCAAGCGTTTCAAGTTACTTGTAAAATATATTGGCGTTTTTCTTTTATTTTTTTATTTCTTTCTTATTTATAATTATTTGAGAAGTCGATCGCCTTTTATGAAGTCCGAAGGTCCTGTTCACAGGAGCCCGCATCATGACTCTGTTCCACATGAATCCACTCAGTTCACCTGTAGTCTATTTTGCATACCCTATTATAACTTATAGGTTCCCCCCCCCTACAGGTTTTCCCACTACAATTCTGTACGCGTTTGCCCTCTGTCACATGCGTGCTACATGCCTCATTCATCTTATCTTGATTTCATCACACTAATATGGTTGTGGTTTCAGTATCGACACTGCTGTACCTAAGCTATAGGTGGTAGAATGCGTGACAAACTGGGCAGGATTTGGAAGAAAATTGTCGTGGCCTATTCGAGGTACTACCCGACACTTTCCTATAGTGACTCAGAACTAATTTCTCAAGAAGGATATCCAGAGCAGATTGACATAGCAGTAACGCTCTAATCTTTATTCTGGAATGGTTTGGTTAGAATCTCACCGAGATATCCTCCTGGCAGATTCCTTGTGGCTTTCCTCGGTCCTTCCAGTCAAATTCCGGGATATTACGGTAAATGTAAAGCTATTTCAGTAACTGGCTGTGGAGGCCCATAGTTTTGTGAGATATCGAGGCTCCCAAATTTTCTAGAAAATTGGCTCAGAGATGACGGTGAGGTCAGCCTTTACGCGCCGGTCTCCCTTTACCCCCAGGAAGATTCCTGGCACTCATTTCTGTTAGAGGCTGAGTCGGCCGGCTGGAAGGATCAGGTCAGTAGAAAAATCCAATGTCCTCATAGGGACTCGAACCAGCGATCTTCCAGCTTGTAGCATAGTGCCTCAACCAACTACGCTACTGCGTGCCCCTTCCCTCAAATTCCGGGACACTACTCCAATCAAGCTACGCTCACTTCCTTCCTAATCCTTTCCAGTTCTTAAATTGTCTTGCTGTTCCACACTGTGCGGTTCAGATACCGGTAAGTAAAAGTAAAGTAAAGCTATCTCTGTACCAGGCCGTGGAGGCCCATAGGGTTGTGAGACGTTGAGGGGCCCATATTATTTAGACAATCGGCTCAAAGATGGCGGTAAGGTAGTCAGCCTTACGCGCCGGCCGCGTTTTACTCCCCAGGAAAATTATTTAATTAATTCCTGGTACTCATTTCTGTTAGAGGCAGAGTCGACCCCAAGGCCATAGTGCGGCTGGAAGGATTAGATCAATTGAAAAAAACCCAATGACCTCATCGGGACTTGAACCCGCGTGTAGCATAGCCCCTCAACCAACGGTAGCGCCGTAAAACGAACCACACAGCAACAAAGAAGGAATGTAACTGGTTAACCAACCAGATTCTAGAGGTCTGAAATGGGGGAGTGCTTGGTTAAAAGATTTGTCCTTTGTCCTTTTATACATCGGAGACGTTGAAACGCGCTATTAATAATGCGTCTATCATTTCATTTCTATCTGCTTATAGTCTGGCGACCTTTGAATACAACCTGAACACGGCTACAAGAATGTCTTAAAACTGTTTACCCTATTGTACTTCTCGATCCATCATGTGCCCGCCACTTCGCCCTGGATGCGAGCGTAATTGAGTCGCGCATCTTCTGTTCCTGTCGTGCGAGGCAGAAGGGAGTAAGTGCGTGCTGGAAAACATACTACAGCCTACTTTCCTAAAGAGGAGCCGGGATAGCGTCGAGTGCCGGTAGGGTCAAGAATTTTCTCTTCTCCATGTTGTCCAGACCGGCTCTGGGGTCCACCCACTGGGTAACGTGGGCTCTTTCCCGAGGGGTACAGCGGCCGGAGCATGATGCTGACTACTCACCTCCAGCTAGTGCCGAGGTCAAGAAAATGTAGATCTATGCATCAACTCCCCCACAAGCCTTCATAGCGTAGCGCTTAATTAGTTAAGCACAGTAACAACTTTTCTTTTTTCCCCTTGGCACTACAGCTCCAGTGGGCCTGGGCCTACCTCCATGAACTTCTCCGTTCACTTCGGTTTTTCTAGATCTTACACATACGGTAGGACTCCTTGGGCGAGTGATCAGCTCGTCGCAAGGCCTCTACCTGTAGACAAACACAGAAAAACGCACACAAACATCCATGCCCTGAGTGGGATTCGAACCCACGATCCCGGCTTCCGAGCGAGCGAAGACAGTGCATGCCTTAGACCGCTCGGCTACCGTGACCGGCCAGGGACAACTTTACCTTAGCTTTTACCTTCCTAAAGTAGGCTTATGCGACCCCCCAAGCTCTCTGCGAGAAGCTAACAGTGGCACAGCTACTCAATGAAGGTCCCACCTTTTGAATGTTAAAGTAGATGGTAAACCTTATATGACGTTACCATGTGATTTAAAGAGTTAAAAGAAAGTTTTTAGCTTACTTTCATTGTTTTGAAAAATACAAGAAGGCTTATGAAATCATCATGCTGTCTGTGTGTCTGTCTGTGCATCCCCCTATCAATTTATTGATGCCGGAACCAATCTTTATGAAACTCGGCATGTATATCATGGCACCCGAGCCTATCTCAGGGGCGTACTTCATAAATTCCTCCATTAGTCTGTGCGTCNATGCCCTGAGTGGGATTCGAACCCACGAGCTTCCGAGCGAGCGAAGTACAGCAATAGAAGAATTGCTGGACGCATAGTTTTCTATGCGCTCCGTTTCATATTAATGAAAATCCGCCTACTAGTTCTTCCCGAAACTTCTTGTTTCTTGCGTAAAATGATTTCCATACCGACGTTTTCCGCAGGAAGTCATACTTTCATTTCTGTGGTTGAATTTAGTTTGTTGTATGTTGCACTTCAATAGCTTAAACTATCAAGAAATGGCAGGACATATATATTTACTTATGATTTACAGAGTACAAGGCCGGTTTCGTACCGCTATACCTAGTTAGTGGAGGCACTGTGCTACAAGTCGAAAGGTCGCGGGTTCGAGTACAGATGAGGAGATTTCCTCAATTTCCCTACCCTTCCAGCCGCACTATGGCCCTTGGTTGGACTCGACCTCTACCAGAAATGAGTACAAGAAATCTTACAGGGGGTGTAAAGGGCGGCCGGCGCATAAAGGCTGACAAACTTAACGCCATCTGTGAACCGATTGTCTAGAAAATATGGGAACCTCGATGTCTCACAACCCTATGGGCTTTCACGGCCTTTTACAGGCTTTTAACTTTATACCTCGTTAGTAACATACTCGTAGATGTTGAGGTAAAATTGTCCCTGTGCTTAGCTAATTAAGCACTACGGCATGAAGACTTATGGGAGAGTGGATATATATATTTTTTTCCCCTTGGCACTACAGCCCCAGTGGGCCTAGGCCTGCCTCCATGAAACTCTCCGTTCACTTCGGTTTTTCTAGATC